>NW_005842698.1:490170-493963 GCF_000455745.1 Alligator sinensis
ATACCCAGAACTACACTGGTGAAGATGCTTCAAGGTGTTCCTCTATGGTTATTTCTGAGTAGGGCTTTCAGGTCTCTTACACTGATTAATTATTTATTAACCCTTTATGAAACCTTTAGAAGTAGAACCTGCACATAGAGGGCAATGGTAAACAATTATAGTGAAGCCAGTCAAAGAGGTAATTAAGCAAACTACTTCCCGTCTTAAGAAACAGCCTCAATAATTCAAAAGTGCATTGAATGGATGTCTGCTCTTCCATTACTAGCAGACCCCATCTGTTAAACAGTCGTTTTTGTTGGTGCTTTCTCTGGTAACTCAGAATCTACTGGAATAGATTCTCCAAAGCTACACAAGTTTGAGCCAGGAGTGTATCTATATCAAACTATTCTCTGTGCACGGCATTTCTTTAATTCAGGGGTGTCAAACATAGGGTGTACAGAGTTTCATAATCCGGGCCCCTGACACTGCCCTGTTGACCCATACACCGCATCAGCCTCGCCCTGGAAAGCATGCTGCCTGTGGCACTCACTGGGTCTGGGTCCGTGGTTGTGCTGCAAACAGCGGGCACCAAGGCTGAGTCCTGAGTTATGTGGACCAACCCAGTGCTGCCACTCTTTTGGCCTGTGAGGCCAGTTGAGTTTGACACCTTTGCTTTAATACATCTAGCTCTAGAAGTGCATATTCTCCTTTTAATATAACAGAGGTCATACATATGTTCTGAGAGGCAAATGGACCTTAATGGTTTTCTCATATCAGATCCCCAAAGTTTTTGTTTTCTAGATAGTGCTACTGTACAACAATGCAGCAACAACCCAGTTCTAATGAGAACACACTTTTGCTGAACTTGGATGAGCAGTTCCTGTCTGAATTTGTAACTGCAAACCTAGCAGCTGAATCTCTGTTACAGGTTTGTAGAAGTCACAGCTGTGTCCGTCAAGGGCCAGGGCTTTGGTTTCATCTGTTCTGAGCCCAGGGAGGCAATAATTCTTCAGAAAGAGAAGTGCAGAACATTCCTGTACACATAAACTCAAGCGGAAGGGTCTCTCTCTCTCTCTTTCAGGCAGAGTGCCATAATCTGCCTGCCAATGGCAAAGGAGGGTTAAGCACACATGATTTACAATAATATTTAGTGGAATTCATTTGATGGCTTAAAAGCTTTCTATATAATAATATTAGTTCCTACTGGCTCCTAAATAAGCCTTTTCCTAGTTAAAAAACATAAGCCTGTGAACCAGAAGGCACCAGAGGGATTTGCCACTATGAACGATGGCTGAATTGCACAATTGAAAGGTGTTACTTGTGGCACACTCAGGGGATTCACAATGGAGGTTTCATAAATTTAAAATAAAGCACCTGCTTCTGTGTTGAGTCCTTTTATGTTTCCTTGTTACTGAACATTCCTTTGAAACCAAAGATATTGATATATTCTACCCTGCAGGGAAATCGATAAAAACTTTAATCACAAAATTAAATAAAAACCATAGCTACTCACATTACATGGAAGCACTTTTTGAAGGAACAACATGAAGTTTTATGGTTCTGCTTCAAATGGACTTATTATTTATATAAAAAAATCAATAGCATCTTTAGAGTAATTTGGGATGGAGAGTAAATACCTTGTCATTATTTGAGATGATATCTTGGTAGTCTTCACTAAAGAGTTACCAAGTAAGTCTTTAGTAATTAAATATGCTCTCCTTAGAGCATGTCTGTGGCTTTCTTGACAGGAGGATTAGGAATCTCAAGCAGCCACATTCAGAATTGCCCAAATCTGTCATGAGCCACATTTACGATGCATTTTACCCAATGTGGAATCAATATGCAAGTGTCCTAAGTACTGGCTAAATGTATTTAAAAGTACACGTTCACAGACAGTGACATGCTTATGAAACAGCACCATATACTGTATAGCAAGTACAGTAATGTCAACACAGTTCCCATCTTCCTTATAATATTTGGTTGTTAAATAACCCCAGTTGTACTGAGGAAAACATTTTAAAACAAATTCTGAAAGCAGACATTTTTTCTTGTGTGCATATGTAACTACCAAAACAGGTACTTCCTGCCAAAAAAGGTGAGTACCTTTTTCCATTGAACATTATGTAATGCTGTTTTACTGTAGAAAAAAACATCAGTGTTTAGGCTCAGCTCAGACTGGCTTCATTTTTTCCCTCCACAGAAATGTTGGTGGTATCAATAATTGTATTCTCTCACTAATATAGGTTTCATTCCACAGAATTCAGAACAGGGAGATAATCAATATTCTGAAAGCGTTTAGTCTAGTACCCCTCTAGTCTAACTTGGCCAGCCTTGGATTTGTTAAAAAAAATAGATTTTTGATTTTTTGACACTGACAGCATCTTCTACCTTGACCAGCTCATAAACATGGGTGGTGAAAAGAGTGCAACCTCTACCAAATCATTGCAGTAGAATGGTTCACTACTGTGACCATTTTCTTTATAGTGCTCTGCATTAATTTTAGATCATAGCAGTAATAGAAATAATATAAATACACAGACCCCACTCCAAATAATACTAATATCAGAGGTGAACTGGTTGAATTATTGGAAGTTAGCCATTAGGACCTATTGAGTATTGTCACGGCGGGGTCCTATAGGAGGGCCGTGATCTCCTTAAGGCCCTCGCTCCGTGCCAATTCGGCCCAAGGGCACCCTCTATTCTCGCCCGCCACGTCTTTGATGTTCAGTATATATGTTGGGAGGCTGCCTTACGTCTCCTCGGCAGGGTTAGCTGGGACTTCCGTCCCCGTGTTCTCCCGGACCTCACCAGGGGTCTCCCGGTACACTGGGTGCGTTCCAGGCACCCTAGCCTTATGGGCTATGCGTGGCTCCTATCAACCCCTAATACCACGCCCCAAGCCTCGCAGATGTACTGGACGTTGGTCTGTCAACACGCCCGCTTCCCCGGGCTTCCTCCGTAGTCTAGCCCACTCCCGGGCCTTCTCTGTATGCTCTATGGAAATGTCCTCTCCCGGGCTCTCCCTGTGCCCACTCCAGGCTCTCTCTAATATGCGGCCCCTCACTGGGACTCTCGTCGAGCCCACTCTGGGCCTTCTCTAAAATAATCTAGCCCGCTACGGGACTTTCTAGTGGGTCTCCGGTCCTTTAGGCCCACCGCACTGCTACCCTCTTATCCGGGCTCACCGTGCTGCTATCCCCTTTTCTCAGGGACCACTGCAGCACCTTGCCCTGCGCCTGGGGTGCTGTACTGCTAACCCCTTTTTGTCGGGTCCACCACAGCCCCCACCCCTGTCTGAGGTCTACTGCCGTGCTAGCCTACAACCGGGCTCGCTATGCCCATCTTGGGCTTCTCAATAGTATCGCCCCCTCTCTGGGGCTCGCTGTGCCCACGCTGGGCTCCTTAATAATGCCGCCCCTTCTCTAGGGCTCGTTGTGCCCACTCTGGCCTCCCTAATAATGCCACCCCTTCTCTGGGGCTTCTTAATGTTGCCCCCTCTTTGGGGCTTGCTACGCCCACACTGGGCTCTTCAAACGCCCCTCTCTGGGGCTGGGGTCTACGCACCCCTGTAAACTGTGCCCTTACAGGTGCCTGGATCCCCACGCTATTGTGCGTCTCCTATGAGGCCTCCTCCAACCCCTTATAGCCTCACCCTAGCCACCGTTATGTTCTCAGCAGCCCTCCGGCCAGGTGATGTTGCTGCCTGGCCTCCTGCAGCCAAACTGCCCTGCTTATAGAGGCAGCCCATGTCTCAAAATGGCTGCCCTTGTCAGGCACCTGGAGGCTGCCAGCTCCAGGCCCTTAAAGTGGCAGG
>NW_005842698.1:494006-517529 GCF_000455745.1 Alligator sinensis
CCCCTCAGGATCAGCTGACTCTCATTAGTTGCCCTGGCAACCTGCAGCTGTGCTCATTATCTCTGCTAAGGCTTTTCCCCAGCAGTTCTCCCCTCTTTAGGAGCGAGGCAGTGAGGTGTGCCACGACAAGTATCATCATTTGGAAATGTATGAATGTTCATTTTGTAAAGTCATTGAGTACAAGGCCATGAAGAGTCTGCTGAGATAATAGTTTATATGAGCTACCTTTTAGGAGGTCAAGTGCTAACTTTTTGGATGTTGTCTTTTATGGAAGTAGTATCTGCCCAGAGTGGTTACAAAGAGGATGGAGCTAGATTGTTCTCAATGATGGCAGGTGACAGAACATGGAGCAATGCTCTCAAGCTGCAGCAAGGGAAGTTTAGGTTAGATATTAGGAAAAACTCTGTCGTGAGGATGGTAGTAAAGCACTGGATGAAACAAGTTACCCAGAGAGGTTGTGGAATCTCCATCCTTGGAGGTTTTTAAGACCCAGCTAGACAAAACCTTGGCTGGGATAATCTAGTTGTGGATGGTCCTGCTTTGAGCAGGGGCTTGGACCACATGACCTCCTGAGGTCCCTTCCAACCCTAATTTTCTATGATTCTATTATTCTATCTTAAAGGCGGTATTTATATATGGACATATTAGAGACTGATACAGTTGAATACATCATATAATGTAATGACCTGTAAAGTCATGTATCATTCTCTCCTTTGCTTTGCCTCTGACAGGAAATTTGTGAATAGCAGTTGGTGAGACCAGATCTGCTATATATATTTTACTGCAGAATATTGAACATGACACAATAAAGTCTGATTTTAATCTCAAGATAAATAATAAAAAATAACATGGAAAAGCTGTTAGCAAACACAGTAAAAGGATGTGCTTGAGGGTGTTTTCTGATAGCAGGGTTATATATAAACTTCTCCGTTGCTAGAAGAATTGTTAAGAAAGCATGTTCTGGGAGAGAGATGCAGAGCAAGCCTTAGGGGTAGGTGACATAGACAACCTCCCAGGGCACCATGATAAGGGGGGCACCACACACACAAGCAGCCCGCTCTCATAGCAGTGCTCTTCCCTCATTCTACCCTGCTCCAGCCAATCCCTGCCCCATGCAGGAGGAGCAGTGTTCAGTCCAGCCCACCCACCTCCACTAGCCACTGTTCAGGAGAAGCTGGGCCAGGCAGTGCAGGCAGCAGCAGCAGTGCCTACTTGGCGCACTATGCTGCTCCACCTCCCCGCCAGATAGCACCCCATGCCCCTGCAGCCTGCCTCTGCCTGCAGCAGTGCCGCTGACTTGCAGGGTAGGTCCTCGGGGTGGGGGGCAGCTGTGTAGGTGGAGGAGGTGGGGAGGGTGCCAAAATACAAGTTCACCTAGGGCACCATTTTCCCTAAGACCAACTCTGACTATATGGTATATTATGCAGTAGGTAGAAGAAAGTAAATATTCAGTAGTCAATAGAGAATACTTATTCTATGCATCTGAAAGCTCAGAAAGTGATGTAAACTCTTCACAGTGCACTTAGTTTGATTCTATCAGAGATTTATTTCACCGTCTGATAGATGCAAATTGACTAAGTGGTACTGTGGCAAAAGTACAAAAGCTATTGAACTATTAACTTTATTTATGTAAGTATAGGAACAACTGTTATGAGCAGGGGGACCAACAGGAAATGGCTGCTTGTTCCTTTGAGGTGAAAATTGCCCCTTTGAAAGGAGCCAAAATGACTGTGGGGACTGAAGTGGAACTTAGAGGAGCATAAGCATTGTACTGGTTGAATGGAACAATCCCAGTGTTGGGCAGATTGATTTAGTCCTAAAGGCTTTTGCAACAACTTCTGTAAGCGTTTTAGAAGCAGCATTAAAAATATTATCACTGAGAAAGTTGAATAGCGATAACCTAGAAACTGAGATGGAACATTGTGCTAGAGCTCAAAACATACTGTGCTTCAGCTGTGACCTCTAAGCCACACTTTGCTTTGCCATTAGCTCCATTTAGAAATGTGTACAGAAGTGCATAAAAGAGCAGCATTTGGTATTCTTTATATCTGTCAACCAATTTATCTCCCAACCAGGAAATGGTCCTCTCCAAGGGTCTGCATTCCCTGATCACTTGGAAATGGTTCCAGCATAAACATATGCAAAACTAATGGTATTACATAACAGCATATCGTGAAATTATATGTAAGTGTCAAACAATATTGATTGGACAGTTTTATATCCCAGTTATTCTTGAATTACCACCTTTCTGAGACTATGCAATCCATTTTTAGAAATATCTGAACTGAAAGGTAACCTCCAATGGTTTAACTTCTTTTTAGGCCATACTTTGCCACAAGATTCCCACATCTATACAGCATTTCGTACTTCGTAGACCCCTGTGCCAGCAATATCTAAATCAAAGTGGCAGGTTACTGAAGGGCTAGAGGGAAAATGACTGTCTCTGTAAATGCATGCATGAAATAATGCAGCAACCTTTTTCAAGTGATTTAGTGAGGAGATCAATCCGTAATCCCTTTTCAAACATTTCTTTGAATTCAAGCATAGGGATCAGAAATACCAGCATTCACATAATAGGATTTCCCATGATACTACTTAAGTTATGGTAGGAAAGACAGGTCAAAATTGCAGGTGGCCTCTCAATTCTTGGGAAAGGTTTGACTTCCCATGCAGCTCTTCTCAACAGCTGGATGGAGCCAACCAAAATGTCAATCAAATTCTAGTGAATTGAGGTCAGCACAAACATCTGCCTTTCTTATCTTCATGTTCTACTCAGCTTTTTGTTGCACATAATTACTCTTCATGAAATAGTTTGTTTATTTCACAGATTAAAGCACAACAGGGACTTCTTGGGCCGTGTCTTAATTTTCTTTAGCCAGCTGATCAGTTGCACAGCAGAGCACATTTTTAGCATTGGCACAGTGCTCAGCAGTTTAAGGTCCCTTTTTGGAATGATGGTTTTTCATAAAGTTGCCAACAAACAAGATTAAGCAGCAGGCTTGTGGTAATTTACTTTTAAAGAGTAGGAGGATGACAGACTCACATCAGTTAGTGCTGGCATGTTATGCAGTAAAAGAAAAATGAAAACTAATGTTTCTTTTTTTAAGAAACAGACTAGAGTTCTCACAAGTACATACGAAGGAGCAAAAACAATATATGACATCTTTTCTCAGTGGGTTAGGCAGCAAATTCTGGCAGATATTTTTGTATCTTACATATAGCACAAGCATACTATAGAATGGAGAAAGAAAGAAAATGTTAGGGAAAATGTGGTTTGCTATAGGGCCTGAGTCAAAGAATCTTTAAGTCATTGGATTTTCAAGCCAGAACCTCTGGTAACAAGCAGCTAATAGGGATTTGGCTGCTTATTAGAAACTCTCCAGTCTGGGTATCTCTATTATTTGGCTGTAAGCATTGTGATTTTTCCATTACGTCTTGTTGGTGGTGAGGCAAGAATTATCATCATACTGTCTCATAGGATTGAAACTCGTCTGGTTCCAGTTCTGGCCAGAATATTTTGTAACCCCTCTGCTGGGCACCGGGTTACAAAATGGCTGGGTTCACATTTCAGGGTATCCAATAAGTCATACCAGTGGCTCAAGCCCCCAAGCAGAAATCTGGGAATACCAAACGTGCTGGTATTCACATGAACAAAACCACATGAACAAAACTCACATGAACAAAACCACCTCCTCACATTACAGAAAATAAAGGCAAAGAAAACAAAGGAAAATTCAATTTTAAATATTATTAACTACAAGGTTATTAACTATTATTGATTGTACCCTGGGGGGGGGGGGCGCGGAGGCTTCACCCATGCCTAGGCAGTCCTGGATTTGGGGGCTTCCCAAAGGGTAGTTCCCAGAGCCTGCACCCTTACACCTGCCCTTCAGCAATGGATTGGAAAGGGGGCCCATACTAGAGAGTCCTATGAGCCGCTCCTTGTGTTCACTGCACCACAGGGAGCTTCTTGAGAGTGTGGGTCCTTCTGCATTGCAAGGGACCCCGTTGCTCCTGGAGAAGTGGTAGAGTGCTGACATCCACTTCTGCATGGTGGTTTTGAGGGGTTAGTTGCAGCTTTCACTAGCATACTGCACCCCAAACTTCCTAGTCCCAATCCCAGCTCTGCTGGGGCACAAAATGTTAAAGAACTCGAAGGAGGGGTCAGGCTTACCTGCGTTGGGCCTGGATTGGGCAGCCAAAACCGACCAGGCCTACACGAGACTGCACGACACTGAAGCCTGGATCAACAGCAAAAAGTGCCAGGTCTCACCCTGGCCTAAAACATGCCAGCCAAATGTACAGCTGGAGTCCAGCTACACAGCTGGGCTGAGACACAACAGCTGTGAAACAGGAAAATGGGCCCAGGCTTAGGTGGCTGCTGCCTGGACATCCCATCTCAGCTATACCACCATGCTGAGACACAACAATTACAAACCAACAGAGAGGAGCCAGGCCTATATGGCCAATACCTGCCAGAACTCCATTCCTGGTCAGTCTGCTCCAGAGATTAATATGCTCCTGGTGTGTCCCACTCAAGGCCTTAAGCCAAAACTGCCAGCAAAACTGCCAGGACTCCATTCCTAGTCAGTGTGCTCCAGGGATGAATACCCCCTTGGTATTATCCCATGCAAAACTCATGGGAAAAAGGGGGAAAGAAGAGGGAGGGAAGAGGGATCTCAAACTCTGAGATTGGCTTTGTCTCCCAGTACCTGAGGCTTTCCTTTCATATAGCTTTATCTCACCTCTCTAGTGCTGGGAGGAGAGGGGGATACCCCCCCCCTCCTTGGGGAGCAGTTTCTCTAGCTCCCAATTCAGCTTTGCAGCTCATAGCAGCACCAAGAGAAAAAGAGAGAGCCAACATTGCCAGGTCTTAAATATGAAATTATCGTATTGGAAGCTCAAATTATCATATTTTTCTGAAAAACACTACACTAGAAAATGCAACGTATGAAACGTTATTTACTTTAATTTGCTCACTGTACCTCTACAGTGAGTGAGTGAGAACTGGGTCATCAAAGTTGAAACTTTTCTTTATTTTAAGGCAAGCAGTCATAAGATATGGAACCTGAAAGCTGGTCAAGACTCCCTGAGAGTGACTTGGGTTTTGCATATGCTGCATCAATTAACAGCCCCAAAAATTATCATACTTTTTGAACACTTTTAATATTATCTATTGAACATCATACAAGTTGAAATTACCATACGAATATGATAATTATTGTATGCCTGGCAATGCTGGAGAAAACCTTAGTTTAGTTGTTCTTATATTGTGACATGACATCACCCAAGCCTTGTCCAATCAGGGAGTGCCATGCTCCAGCCTCTCTCTTACTCATTCTGCCCAAAGGAGTCTTACCCAGGTACAAGACCCCAGCTTTCCACATGCAGAGCACATGGCCAGAACCACAGGGGCCATCTTGCCCACATAGCCCAAGGAGAAGCAACAGGACACAGGAGAACAGGGAAAGAAAAAAAGGGTAAATACAGAAAACAACCTCACAATACATAGGAAACAAAACATACTCTGCCATACAGAGCACAAGTACGCGTGGGTGTTACATTTGTATATACAGACTGCATGTGAAAATAAGGAAAATTTAGCCAAATACTTCAGAATTTTAGGGAGTTTTTATACATGCTCCAGGGTAGGGGAGGCACTTTAATAACAGCAGCTCTGAGAGCCCCTGTAATTAAAGTGCCCACAGCGTCTCATGTATCAGTGTCTCTGCACTTCAAAAAGATGATGGAGGCGCTTTAACTAAAGCTCGTCAAACACGCTTTAATTAAAGTGCTCCCGCTGCCGTTTTGAAGTGTGGGGATGCTGATACACAAGACACGGAGGCTGCTGGATGTGCGCTAATTAGCATGCTCCCGCAGACTCAATTAATGTGTAATTACAGCATGTCAGAGTAACCTCCCTGCACCTCTACAGATGCCATTCCAGACTTGGCTTTTTCTCATGAGCCCTAGCGCTGATCCTGTGGATGAGGCTATCTACTATTACTGCCACTGTAAGCACACAATTATTATCCCAGTAATATTAATCCTAATGTTCCAATCCTTAACAATTAATAGAAAAAGCTTTATTATTATCACTACTTTAAAAAATAAGAGACTAAGGATTTGTCTATTACCTTTTCTTGGCCTCTTATTTCAAGACGCTTGAAGCATTGGCACTTCTAAAAGCTCTTCCTGATTTTAGTTCAATTCCCCATATTTTATTCTTGGAATCCATACCATCTTGAGTCAGTTACAAGCATCAGGAGTCTCATGCTCTGCGAGTTACTGTTTCATGTTCCCGCAGTTTTATGATTACAGGTGGCTGACTTATAACAGCAGAAAAAAAAAAAGCCAAGGCAAGTTGGAGGAATAGCTGTCCTCTAAGGGCCAAAGGAGGAAATGGACACATACTTCTTACCTCCTGGGTTGTTCTGATTTTTCCTCTTGAAAGTTATATTCATGATTTCCTTTGGATGCTGGCATCTTGCTTGTTATTTTTGGATGTCACTGCTGCTAGCTTTTTCCTTGGTTCTTTCACTCCTGTAATTGATTAATCAATTTATATTACTGTAACCCTTCTGCCAGGCACTGTTCAGCAATAACAGGGGCCCATTTAAAATGTCTAAGGGCTCCTATTATGAAATTCAAAAGAATCCAGGCCTAAGCTGCTCCCCAGAAACCTGGGAAAACTAAGTTACAATTTCTGGGTGCTTATGAACAAATTTTCCTCATCAAAAGCATTGAGTCCCAGGGCTTAACCAAGTGGGACTTTATCATGGGAAAAGAAAACACTATTCAACAACTTTGGAAAACATGGGTAACAAACCAGCAGTTAGTGAAGCTACCCCAAAGCCTAACTCAGTCCTCCTCCCACCAATGTGAGTGGTTGATGAGCTGGCCAGCCAGTACCTTCCACTTTTTGATATACAGAGACTCACAGTTTGTAGTCTTAGCTTGAAGGAGCCTAAGTTTCAAAGTAGGTTGATCTCTCGCACCTAAACGTGCAGTGCTTTAAGGGCTAAAGCTCTAGGGGCTGAGCAGGGAGGCTCTTGCCTAGGTCCTTTGTCTAGGCTGTCACTGATCCTAGTGCTTCAGCCCAAGCATGGCTACCACTGCTCTACTAGGCATTGTCACTAATCCTCTGGTCTTTATAATCTCTCATCATGGTTTTTCATTCCCAGGCACCTTCAAAACAGCATATTTGGTGCTGCAAGCTTTCTGTGAGAAGAACCAAACAGAGCCACTATAATTATAAGGAGACACTCCTAGATGGGGTCTCTTTCCTTCTTCTTCCTCAGGGAGGAATCAGTAGCATGTAAGACTGTGAGTCCTTACCACATTAAGGTGATGCTTATGGGTTGTTTTCATCTCAGCTGTTCTGTCCCATGTGGCCTTGTTCCCCTCCCCCTCCCCACTGTAGCACTGCTTTAGGTGATTCCTCACCCCAGGCACATTAGAGACAGTTCATTTATCCATTCCTTGGCAAACACAAATGCCCCAAAATACAAAACGTTATGATATTTTAACACAGTGATCTTACACTAATACAGAACCAAGACATATGCATGTGACATGCAATTAAACTTCAACCCTTCTGTCGGAGGATGGGATGCTCTATATAAGTGCAAAGTATGTATTTACCTTCAGACTTTTCCATCTCTGGATAATGTTCTCTGCTGGAGAGAACACACAGAATTCGTTTCTGTAATATATAATCATGTAATGCAATAATGAGCAGATCAAGATGTTTGGCCTCTAGGTCCTGACTATTTCAGCTATCGCATCATAGTTGCTTGGGGTGTTGCATCTGTTAGCAAGCTGTGCCCCTTCTTTGCTTTATTTTCTTTGTGGCACAAGGTAGTGAATGCCAATTCACATGTCTCTCTTTATCTAGTCATCTACAGTGCTGTACTGTTAATGGTTGTCTTTCACAGAATGTGGATAGAAAAGAAAATATGTGTTTGGCAACCTTTTATTGTTTATTAAATATCTGTCAGAATCTTCCTGTGACTTTTAGGATTTTTACCAAAAAATGCAGAAACCTGAGGTAAACTTTCCTTATTAAAGCACAAGACAAGGAATTAGACACCCAGGATTTGGCAGAGTTCCTGTAACAGTTAGGGCAAGTCACTCAACCCTTTTCTCTTTTGGTTTTACCATCTGTAAAATGGGACAAATGACACTAACCCTCTTTACAGAAATGTCATGTAGCTAGTGAGTGACTCTTTATGATAATGAGTAGCATAACTTTATTTTCTAGTCTTACTGTTGATATAATTGCTGAAGTTATTTAGTGTATACCTGTAGTTTATTGAGGTACAAGGAAGGAAAAATTAGGTTTTGCTACTAAAACTGCACAGACAGAGCAAAACACATCTAACCCATCTCAAATGGCAAGCTATTAACATTACATTACCTTACAAGTCCAATTCTCCCACATTTTCCCTTTGTGGATTGCATCTCACTAATGCCTCATCTCCCCTGCCTGCAGCCAGAAGCTGATAGTCTGGGATAAAGCTCTCAAACATAACGTAAAGGATAAAGACAGGGAAAGTTAATGGCTGCAACATCTAGTATGGATCTCGCTCCCACAGATTCAGTAACTTCATCTAGAGCTGCTTTCATTATGTTGGAACGGCATGATGTTGCTTCAATTACATGGGTGCTGCTGTGTTACTGCATTGCCTACTGTCACTTAGATACTGTCTGGATAAATATTGCCTCCTGAAGGATAGTATTGAGTCAACAATATGTACTAAACTAACAGTGATAAAAAAGACTTCTAGCTGAGACAAGTTAAGAATTGCTCCTGCTGACTCACACAGTGGGAGAATCCCTTGTGATTTACTTACTGGAACTTCTGCATTTGTCCGCAAAACCCCTAGACCTTCAGTTGCTGCAATACGCAGATGCACTGATATGACTTCCACCCTCTATTAATCTCTCTGGCCCCTGTCTTGACTTGCTGTTCTACTAAGCAATCCAATCTAAATACCTCCTTTTCCCACTGGCAAACTCTAATACAGATTTAAAGTGGCCTAACTGTCCTCCAAGAATCCAAACCTTCCCACAATTCCACTATTCACAGCAAGATTTCTAACAAATCTGAAATCTAGGAAATGCAGAAAAAAGTGGAGAAAACTGAACAAGCTGAGAAACCACAGAAGTTGTGTCAAAATATGAGTAAGCTCTGTGGGAATTTTGAATATGCAAATCTGCAGGACTAGACATTTTAAAACAGAGGGAACTAAAGAGAAATTCCCATCTCTAGGAAAGATTTGACATCAGACTAGATCACCACATCCCACTGAGGTAATTAAAAGGCAAAGAATGTGATATTTTTGCCAAAACCTTTAACAGAAAAATCACTGCAGAAGTTGGCTGGTTTATAAGTATTCTACTCTTTTTCACTTTCCACTCTCTGTCATTCTTTCAAAACTAAGTTATTGCATCTTAATTATCATGCAACAAGAGGTAAAAGGACTGAAGAAATGGTATTCATAATAATATTTGAGTGAACAAAACTGACCACAACATGCTGGGGAAGAAAGTGTTGCTTTTACTACTTTTGGATTTCACTGTAATTTGTATTCATTTTCTTTCCATCCTATTTCAATTAGACCTGCAGATCCTTTACTGGAGAAGAACGCACCTTGTTATGCATCCACAGATGCATCTCAAGCAGGTCCAAGGAGGTGATCCTCCCCCTCTATGCGACACTGGTCAGGCTGCAGCTGGAGTACTGCATCCAGTTCTGGGCGCCGCACTTCAGGAGGGATGTGGATAGCATTGAGAGGGTCCAAAGGAGGGCCACTCGCATGATCAGGAGGCAGCAGGGCAGGCCCTACAAGGAGAGGCTACGAGACCTGAACCTGTTCAGCCTCCACAAGAGAAGGCTGAGAGGGGATCTGGTGGCCATCTATAAACTGGCCAAGGGAGACCAGCAGGCAATGGGAGTGTCCCTGTTCCCCATGCACTACTGGGAGTAACAAGGAATAACGGCCATAAGTTGATGGAGAGTAGATTCAGACTAGACATCAGGAGGCACTACTTCACAGTCAGGGCAGCTAGGATTTGGAACCAACTTCCAAGGGAAGTGGTGCTCACTCCTATCCTGGGGGTCTTTAAAAGGAGGCTAGATAGATACCTTGCCTTGGTCATTTGACCCCAGTACTCTTTCCTGCCATGGCAGGGGGTTGGACTTGATGATCTGCTCAGGTCCCTTCCAAACCTACCAACTATGAAGCTATGAAACTATGAGAAGATCCTCAGCTGGTATAATTCAGTGTAGATGGCAATTTACACCAGGTGTGAAAGCAACGCTTTCTCACCCTCTTTTGTGTGGGTAACTTAATTCCTTAGGCTAGGTGCAGACATTACACTTTTCTAGTTTAGGTGGTTGGAAACTGGTCTTTACCTGTAACAAAATATAAGTTTGGGGCACATAGATTGGTTTCAAAATGGCAGATCCCAGTTTAAGATAGTGTCAGACTTACTTGAGCTAGGTTGGACCAGTCTATCGAACATCCATGCCAGGTCTGATTGCGAATCAAGGTAGGTCACAGTCCACCGGTATCCCAGGGGACTTTGTGGAGCCTCCTAACTGGTCTAAATGGCCTAGCCAGTCCCACCCCTAAGCCCTTTAGCTGTCAGCCAAGCAGAAAAAATGTGGTGGAAGAAAGGAGTGGGGTTCATGAGCTGCTGGAAGGAGGCAGTGCCAATGGCTCACCCTGAATTCCCAGCCTGCATTGTGGTAGAAGGGGAGGCATAGAGTACCCCCCACCCCCATCCTGAGCCCCAGGGCCCTGGACTGCAGTGGCTCCAGGAAGGGCTCAGAGGATTGTCCCCCTCTTCTCCCCCCCCAATTCAGAGCAAAGTTTCAGCTGAAGCTACTTCCAGCCATGCAGTCATGGGGCTCCAGTCCATGTGGGGGGAGCCATGCCCTTGTGGCTACAGCACTGGGGGAGGGGGTGATTCCAGTGCTGGAACAGAGATGGGACAGGAGCAGCTTCCAGCTCAGCCTGGTGCAGGGACCTGCTGCCCCACACTGATCTCAGTGCTAGAATTTCCCCCCACCAGGCAATGCAGCCACAAAGGCACTCCCCAGGGACCAGAGCCCCATGGCTGCGTGAAAGAAAGCAGTTTCAGAAGAAACTTGGTGCTGGCTCAGGGGGAGAAATCCTCTGAGCTCTTTCTGGAGCCACTGTAGTACAGGGTCCCAGGGCTCAGACTGGACAAGGGAGGGACACACTGCCCTCCCAACCCAGCCAGAAATGTGGGATGCACATCTGTTACCACCTCCCCTCAGCAGCTCATGAGCCCCTCTACCCCCCCGTTCCCCCAACGCCAGACAAAGCCCAGGGACCCCTATGCCAAGTGGGGGTGAGCACCCCTCCCTCCATTGCCTGCAGGCAGCTGCCAGCTGCCTGACGGATGACGAGGAAGCAGGGGAGAAGTGTGCCTGACAGCCACTTAGCTGTGCTTGGGTGCCCTCAGGTGCCTTTTTTGGCTATGTGGCTTAACAGGCACCATCACTATTTGAAGCAGAGTAGCTGTGGGGCTAATTCAGTTCCTATTTCCTCTTCATCTGTAAGAACTATTTCTTTTTGAAGACCTGTATCAATAGTAGTACGTAGTTTCCCTCACTCATGTCCTGTGATTCTCTGATCGGCCCCCTGAAAGTGCTGTTGAAGTGGCCAATTGTGCAATAAATTAACCCTCATCAAATGAGGGATCAAATGAAGGTGCTTCACTTTGGAACACCTTAGGGAACTTCTGTGTCCTAGACTTAATCTGTCATGCATTTGGGGCTATCTGCAGGAAGGAAAGGGAGATGGGAGAGGGGCAGCAAGCTGCTGGCTGCGGTTTGCCTGACCTGAGCTGGAGAGGGGGTGGGTGGATTGGAGCCCCCCACAACCTTGCACCCCACTCAGCTTCCACTCTCTAGCTCAGGCCTGGTAAGCCCTTGCCCACAGCTCACTCCCTCTCCCTTCTCCCTTCCTGTAGACAGCACCCGAGCTGGGAGGAGCAGGACTGGGGGAAAAAAGGTCCTCTGCTGAAGGCAGGCTTGATTCCCCCACCCCCACCAACTCAACAGGTGAACTTCTGTTGGGGGAGGGGTTCGCCTTATCCCATGGAGCTTTATGTAAAGCACCACGGGCTAGAGCAGGGGTCTGCATGTCTGTCAGCACCCTGTGTGGCTCCCTGCAGGCAGTTGCTAGAAAAGGCCCTTCACCCAAGCTCTTTCCTCTCTGACTTCCTGGCTTCCCATCTCTCTAGCTGTAGCAGTCTCTTCAGCTAAGTGGAACATTTGGATTCTCACCCACTATGGATTCAAACTTCATAACTGGGGTCCATATCTACTACTATGCAGTATGGCACCTTAGCTTGTAATTCTCACAATGTACGGTATGCTCTAAATTTTTGCTTTGTCTTTTTTGTCTGAACCATCTACTAACTATGGTACATGGTAAAATTAAGTTCTACTCACTAATTTAAGCCATGGAGGAATTTTATTTTTTATTTTATTTATTTATTTTTTGTGCTTATTCCTATCTAGAATAGTTCATGACTTTGATTGTGCTTTAGGAGTCTATGGTAAATAGACTATTATAAAGATGCAAGAAGCTGCACTAACTTTCAGTTAACACTTGTTCCATTACATTCTGTTTTAAAACTACTCGTTTACATTTTTAAAAATGCATTTTTTTCATTCCTTGCATTGCCCTTTTCTGCTACAGTTCTTGCTTCACATTGACAACAGATTTTCTTTGATGTCTGAAATAGAGGCTAAGTGAAAAATCTGAGTCAATAGCTGAGTAACATCTTCAAACTATTTTATCACTTTCTAAGTTTTCTATTGCTACCTATTTGTGGAGTATCCTCTTGCCTTTTCCTGTTTGCAAGGGCTGCATTTTGAAAAGGAACAGAAAGAGGGGCTGCTTTTTTCATTGCCTTTATGCTGGGTTTTTTTAGCACTCTTTTCAAGAGGCAAATGTGGTTCGGAGAAGGATGGAGAAGTTCTGTAACAATGGCAGAGTCAGCATGTCCTTCATGCATCTGGGAACAAAAATGCTCTTTTTTGGCAAAGTAGAAGTGGTGGCATAGAGGCAAGCAAAGTATTTCTTGGTGTTTCCTGTTCTTTCATGTATTAGAATATTTTTATTTTCTTACTTCACTGCAGTAGAGTCAAGGATCCTTATTTAAGGATCATCCTGTACAATGTAGGAGTGGAGAGCTGGCAGAATGAAAATCAAAGAGCAGGTCAGGGGACTCAAACCTGCCTAAATGAGAACACTAATAGAGAGCCATCAAGTTATTTCTGCATAATCAAGCACATTAAATCCATGTTTCTTTAGCCAGTGCTGTTCTGTGCCCAGCTGCTTTATTTTGCATTCTTGACAATAGAGGAGCAAGCATAAAAAGGATTTGGGACTGACCTTTGCTCATTATGAAGACCTAAACCTGGCACTGACATTTCTTTGTACCCACACTCTTTTAGTCCCTGCTATGCACACGTGTGTGTGTGTGTGTGTGTGTGTGTATTTACACACATATTACTTCTACATCTAGATTTACCCCAACAATAACTCTTATTCACTCTTATTTTAGGCACAGGCCCAATCCTCTGTGGCTTCCTGTTCTCTGTGTGTGTGTGCGTGTGTGTGTGTATAGAAATATTTGAATGTAATTTTATGGTTATAAGTTTTATGTTATGTTGTATCATTAAAGCTGTTCTGGTCTCGGCTTCATTCTGTAGGGTAAGGAGGTGAGCTGGCCTGCAGCTAAACTGCCACGCTCCCGCAGCATTCCCGCACCCACTGACATCCCTTCAATTGGAGACGGGTACCTTCTGTGTACCTCCTGGGTTACACATTGACACACTTAGGTGTCCAGTCACTTTACTGAGGGAATTCCCTACCTGGAACAAGCTATCTTCAGGCTGAGATTTTGCAAGGAGGACCCACATATGCTATGATATGGAAGAAGATGATACAAAAATGAATTAGATCTTTCAATTGGATATTTTCTTTCAATCAGAAGGATACCCCATTGTTTTACAAGTAGTATACTAAGATTGCAAGCTGAGATTTTAAAAATGACTCTTATTATTATAAGACAGTATTTGTATTCCCAGAACACAATCCTACTTTTAAATGCTTTTGAAACACACAGCAAAAAGATGGCCCCTGCCTAAAGAGCAACCAATCTAAGACCAGAGACAAGAGATGAACACAGAAAGATATTGCCAGAGTCCACAGAAATCTAGAAGATAGCAAGACACTGGATTCAGCACATCATCAGCCTAACTAAGGTTTTTGTAGGGATCACAGCAAAGGTGAGTTTTAAGGAGGGATTTGAAGGAGGACAAGGATATTACTTTGCAAATGTTACAAGGAAACTCCTCCCAAAGACAACCTGCTCTTTTAGATAAAGTGTTCAACTCTTTCAGGCTTAACAGCAGAAGTCCTCTCCTTTTGGTGAGCAGCTACTCCCATGAAGTTGACTTCAAACTTCAGTAGGGTTAAATGTATGAGTGGTCACTAGCATGACCAAGGTTTTAAACACTGAGCTTTTAAAGATGACAAACCATGAGAACTGTGCTCGTCTGATGTGTAAGGCACCGTTTCTCATAGCACAGTAGCTCCTTGCAACATGCAGGAGGCAATGGTTCAGCACTGACAAAGGATGACATTCACTCCTGTGCACAGAAGGGCCACAAAAAGGCATATGCAGCATTTAAGCCTCACTTTGAGGATTTAAGTGGATTTCTGGTGGGCTTTAGTACAGAGGAGAGTGTTATCCACTAAATCTCTATCTTGACTTCCTGCAGGAACTGGGCATTCCTTGGAGGTTTCTTATGTATTGACCCAGGCAAACCCTGTCTAGATATTGATCTGAGTAACCCACTCAAGGTGGTATGGTTGATATGGATTAACTACTTACAAATGGTTATCCCATAATTATTAACCTTGCCTGACATCATCTTCTGACCTTTTATGGGGCTTATTTTATATTTTGTCCTAGCCTTGTGTATTTAGGTTTCATCCCTGGACACAGGTAGAGACTTTTTCTGAAACATTGATTTTCAGTTTAATGCTGACATAAAAAAAGGATATACTAATTTCAAGAAAGTGTGAAAAGATACTACAAGGTGCTGACCCTTATATTTTCAAGAGAGTAGCACAGTTTAGCAATTTCAGCTGTTTTCTTAGTTTGTGAAATAATGTAAAAGCACACGTTTCCTGTTAAAATTTCCTCATACACCACATTTTAAAATCTTTGTTGTAGTTACATTTGGTCCTAATTTAGTCTGTGCTGCCCTCTTGCTCCTCTTAATCTCTTACAATCCTCTGTTGCTTTGCTTATTTCTTCTTATTGCCTCTCTCAGCACAGTGTCTTAGGCCATTTACCATCTTGTCTTCTTTCCCCATTAAGTTTTCTTTTCAAATATTCCAACATTCAGTCTTACTCTCCTCTTCCTGAACAGAACCGTTTACATATTAACAAAGTTAATATGTGGGGTCAAATTTTGCTTTTAGTGGCATATGTATAAGCACATTGTGACAACTAAATTCATGTCAGCAATATCTCCCCTATTTATTTATTATCAAATGTATATTAGATAATTTTGTAGAATAAATGGGGTGAGCATGTGAGATTGAAAGTGACTATTTTAAATGCTACTTACTACAAGATAGCTGATAGGATCAAGTGCCATGCTATATACCAGGAAGTCCCTCTTTACAGTCAGCTGTAGGCTCTGGATGTGGAAAAATAATTTAAGATTTCAATCCTTTTGGAGATTCTATATTTCATCTTTCAGCAATATCAGGTTCTACTCACACTGAGTCAAAGGCTGAAACATTGAAACATTTATCCAGGAAACAATATTAAAACCACTTCTAGAGACACTATTCAACTCTTTTGTTCTCTATAGCAGTTTAAATGGTTTCATCTTGAATTTGCCCCATTTTTCTGCTGAACAGAAAGAGAAAAAGAACAGACTCTAAGGAAGGCAGATGGACCAAATATGTGGGAAATGGTCATGGATTGTGAATGATGGCTATGTAAAAGGTCAGAAATATTCTTTATTATCATCTGAATTTTATGGATTGCAAAAAACAACCATCAAATCTAAAACACATCCTCTGGCTGGCAGCCACCCTGCCATTCCACCATATACAGGCCTTGTGGTTACTTTTTGCACATAAAAAAGAAAACCTCATTTGCACATATAAACTGTTCTTTAACATTTTTTAATTATATGCCAAATGCCATAATGTATGACTGTGCATTTTACACTACGGAAAGCATAAGAAAAATTGGCAGTGGCACTGTATGTGGGAATAGTAAAACTTTTGCTTTGGTTGTTAGAGTTTTAAAATCATTTAATTGTCAAAAAGTTTTCATCATGTTTCCCCTTAATGTGTGACACTATTTCTTCTTCTTTTCAACAAAGCTTCTTCCTACCACATAATTGCTTCTTCTTCCAACCTCATCAGTGAGGGAGCAGGAGCCTTTCCTTTTTAGATCCTTGAGCACATTTGGTCCATTGGATGAGGTATGTCACATCCTACACAAGCTTATCACAACATGTGATATACTTTATCCAATGAACCAAATATACTGCTGAAACTATGTGGGTAAAACCACCACTGGGCTCCAGAATGAGCTCCCAGAGAAAAATGATACAGAACCAAACCGCCTGTTCAGTGGGAGAACAAGTTTCACAAAGCAACCAATCTCTAACTTCACAATCCTTGTCCTCAAAGGAAACCTAGACAATAGAAACAGAGAATCATAGAAAATTAGAGTTGGAAGGGACCTCAGGAGGTCACCTAGTCCAACCCCCTGCTCAAAGTAGGACTATCCCCAACTAGATCATCCCTGCCAAGGCTTTCTCAGGCTCGGTCTTAAAAACCTCTAAGGATGGAGAGTCCACAGCCTCTCTGGGTAACCTGTTCCACTGCTTTACTACCTTCCTAAAGAGCAAGTTTGTCCTAATATCTAACCTAAACTTCCCTTCCTACAACTTGAGACCATTGAACCATGTTCTATCTTCTGCCACCACTCAGAATTGTCTAGCTCCATCCTCTTTGGAGCCACCCTTCAGGTAGTTGAAGGCTGCTATTCAGTCCCTTCTGCACGCC
This sequence comes from Alligator sinensis, assembly GCF_000455745.1. Classification (NCBI taxonomy): domain Eukaryota; kingdom Metazoa; phylum Chordata; order Crocodylia; family Alligatoridae; genus Alligator; species Alligator sinensis. The sequence goes on from NW_005842698.1 coordinate 511,163, forward strand.
TACACCCTCCTCCCTCCATCTTCTCTTTTCCATACTAAAGGAGTCCAATTCCCTCCGCCTCTCCTCATCAGGAACATGCCCCAGCCCTCTAACTATTTTCACTGACCTGTACTGGAATCTCTCAAATTTATCTATGTCCTTTCTGTAGTGGGAGGCCCAAACCTGGATACTGTACTCCAGATGTGGCTTCACCAGTGTAGAATACAGGGGAAGAATCACTTCCGTTAATTTGCTGGCAATGCTACTACTAATACAGCCCAGTATGATGTTAGCTTTCTTGGCAACAAGGGGACACTGTTGGCTCATATTAAGCTTATTGGCAACTGTAACCCCCAGGTCCTTTTTGACAGAACTGCTGCTTAGCCAGTTGGTCCCAAGCCTGTAGTGGTGCATGGGATTCTTCCATCCTAAATTGAGGACTTTGCACTTATTACCTTGTTGAACCTCATGAGATTTCTTTTGGCCCAATCCTCCAATATGTCTAGGTCACTCTGAATCCTAGCCCTACCCTTAGCTTATCTACTGCACCACCCACCTTGGTGTCATCTGTGAACTTGCTTAGGGTGCAATCCATCCCATCTTCCAGATCATTAATGAAGATATTGAACAAAACTGGCCCCAGGACTGACCCCTGGGGCACTCTACTGATACCAGCTGCCAACTAGACATGGAGCCATTGACTTGTTGAGCCTGATGCTCCAGTCAGCTTTCTATCCACCGTACAGCCCATTCATCCAACTCATCCTTCCTCAGCTTGGTTGCCAGAATTCTATGGGAGACTGTATCAAAAACTTTCCTAAAGTCTAGGTAAAACATACCTGACAGGCTTGATAACTGAAATTCATAACTTTATTATAGAAAACTATGGAATTAACAGAGACTTTGACTGTATGGCTCATTATAACTTTCCTCTCATCTTTTCCTCTGTTTACTTCCTTGTTTTCTGTGGTGAAACAAGGAATACAAAGCAGTGGTAACTACATATTTTTCTTTCAAGTGGTCAAATTCATTAAAATAATTACATCAAACTAAAGTAACTTGTTCTTAGCTTGGACTGTGCTAGCTACTTTCCCAGATTTGATGAAGGATGCTTAGAAGCATAAAAGTTTGTCCTCAGCCTCTCCCAATTATGCAAGGTGGCAGTGAAAAATATTGCCTTACCTCACAAATCTCTTCTTTCTCATAACCCTGGACCACCATACCTATTATACCAACCAGTCAGCACTTATTTTCCAACATCACCTGTGTATCTCTCTTTTTCTTTGGAAGTGCCATTTAATTGCCCTGTCTAATTTACTGTTATAACTTATTTTCAGTTTGTGGCTTCATTCTGTAGGGATTTGGGGAACACAATTTCCATGAAGGTCTATAAGTAAAATAGACTATATTGCCCTGTATTATGTGGTAATCAATGCTAATAGTTTGAGGGCTTGCCTAGCCCTTTTGTCACCTTTACTTTAAAAAGCAAAGGGTTAGAAATTATAGCTGTTCCTGTGTAAATGCACTGAAAGGTGAGAAAAGGGTACATGGTGTCTTTGCCCCAATCTAATACTCCCTGTAAGAGTAAGATGCAAGGTCTGCCAGTGTTTCCTTAGCACAAATGTGCCACTAACATAGCAGATGTAGACGTGGTTTAGTTCAACTGTGACTGAGAGCAACTCCTGGGAAGGGAGCCAGTATGAATACCATATTTTCTCTCAGTACAACACACACCTTTTTCCAAAATTCAGCTGCTGGAAATAAGGATGTCCATTATAAGTAAGGAAATATAGCAACAGCATTTCTGCATCTGCCAGGGAAAGACAAAAGTCATATGGGACTCCCTAACTGCTTGGCATGGGCATTTTCTCATCCCTGCCTACAACCCTGCCCTACCTTCCATGCTGCTGAAGCTGCTATTTAGTTACTTACTGTTAGTTATGAGTATTTTTTGGGAAAGATGTTTTTTCCTCATCTAGCTGTTCAAAAACAAGGTGCATTTTTGGGGGTGGTTTATTGGTAGGGAGGGTAATGTATGTGAGAAAATACAGTATGTCTAGGCAGAAGGTAGGGCAAGGTGGCATCTTAGAGCAGTGGTTCTCAACCTTCTTAGGCTCAAGGCACCTCTCAATAAATTGAAGGCACCCACCCCTCAGAAAATGCCAGGTTTTAGCTTTCACTCATTTTTTCACTACAGAAAAATAATCGAGCAATTCTTCTGTTGCAAAGAACTCAAGAAGACCACATGTCCAAATGTTTTTAATATTCTGGATTTCTATATGAAATCTCTGGGTTTATTTTGTAAATAATCTTGTAAATGTTTGCCTACCTAACAGTGCTGACATTGTGTGGCACTGAATGGCACCCTTGAAAGGACCTCAAGGCATCCCTAAAATCATTTCAATGAAGAATCACTGTCTGAGGGTGTGTACACATGTACTAACTTTCTGAAAGTTAAGCTGACTTAGTTTTTGAAGTCAATTTAACTGTCAGAGTGTACACACATATGTGGAGCAGAGTTGACTTAAATGCAGCACAATATAATATACATCTGAGGCGTATTACCTTGAGTCACATTAGTTAAGTTGACTTGGTTCACAAGGTGGATGCCACCATGTCAAGGAGCTATACGAGTGTACGCTCTGGTGTGGCTTAAATCGACTTAGTTAAGTCAACTTAGTTAAATGGCCCTATTTTAGGCCACTGCTATGAAAACATGTTCTGCCCACTTGCTATATGTTGGGAGACCATATGAGACAACGTGAAATCCAGGACCAAACCCTTTCCCACCCCTTCTCCCCCCTAGAAGCTGCAGGGAGTCAATGGCCCATGAATGACCCATTGTTCTTTATTTCACAGTTATCAACAATCACCTGTTCAGTAACAATTAGTGTTAATGGTCATTCCATTAATCAAGCTAACCTATTTTAGGGCAATTTTGCTGTCTGCTAGAACTTCCTGTTTCACAGCTCGTGCTGCTCTGCCTCCATGTCTGGCACCCAGGATGCTCATTTTCATTTTCACCGGCTGGCCAGGACTGGCCTCCGAAATCCAGGACTGTCCTGGCCAAGCCAGAACATATGGTCACCCTACCTATATGCATGCCACATGCTGAAAAACTATTACACAGCCACTGTTTGAAATGTGCCCAGACTATATGCAGCACTGGTCTCAGGCTTTCCTTCTTCCTAGGCTCACTTATTGTATCATGCCCAGTACCACTCGAACAATACATTACTTTCTGGGCATCTGATAGACACAGAGAAGAAACAACTGGGTACGGTATGTTGTCATAGAAGTGCTACCTGCTCAGAAGCAGTATAGATATGACTTATGATGCCTATGTACTATTTTAATTCTGCCTACTATGTAGCATAGATCACTGATGACTGCTTTCCATACTCAGGTGCTGGTGTTATATGTTTTCCTGTTCTCTAAAGGAATAATATCTCCTGTCACCATTCTTCTTGTGCTCTTGTTGCCTTGTGGGGTCAAGCCAACTCTCAGGATCTCAATATTGCGCTGTTAGACAGGAGGGTGTGACACAATTGCACATATACAAACACACAAATCAATTAGGTGCGTACACATACACACTACCAGCTCTGGCACATACACATCCAAACCAGCCTAGACACATGCATACCTATCACCAGTTCAAGCACATACACTATACACCCCAAAAGTTAGACACAGATCACTAATTTGTATATCATGCACACAATGACATATATATATACACACACACACACACACACACACACACACAATGCAGGGGATACCCGGGCAGAGGGCACAAGATGGAGACTTGACATACAAAATGGAAACTTGACATTACTTTGGTTCACTTACAAACACAGGCCTAAACCATACAATATCCATATGAAACAATAAAAATCAATACGAAAATGATAATAATACAATATACAACAGTTAGAATCAATACAAACCTAATAATAATACAATATGAAACAGTGGATATCCAAAACCAAAAACTTGCTACCAAAATAAAAATGTTAAAGCTTATCCTAAGTCTGAGCTTGCTTATGCTTGTCTATAGGGAATAGAGAGGGAGAGAAAGAAAAGCCAGAAATAAGTGGGGAAGGGAAGGGAATGCATATTTATCACATACATACATATATATATATATATACACATATGCATTAAAAAAGAAAAACTGGGGGTTTTGCTACACTCTGCACACTTCTGCCACACCATTCTACTTCTTTTTCCTTGTCTGTCACTCCCTCTCAGCACTGCTATGACTTTACAACTAAAAAATGAGTCCAAAGTATGTATGTGTGAAGCTGGGAGAATGGTAAGCACACAGCCTGCATACCTCTCAGACAGGTGTAAAATTCAGGTCTGGTATAATAGGCAACTACTGTCAGAGCTATCTGTGAATGGTGAATAAAGCTCACTTATAACTGGATAAAATTTGTGTTTGCAGCGAACACTGAAAACTGTCTGGGGAACAAAGGCTGGAACTATTTGTGGAAGACAGAATGAAGTCATTGGCAACTGTATATAAAAAGTAACTGGATTCTATCACTTTAAACTGGAAATAATTAACAGTAGTCTAGCCAGAAATTCACAAGTTAGAGAGAGCCATGACTGAGAAAGGATATCAGGATTGGGCTCACTGACATTAGATTTTTCATTGTTAGTCATTTCAAGTTTTTATATAACATTAGACACACTGCCCCATGCAGAGTGTAGAGACTTCCAAAGCCTTTGGTATGATGTGTTATCTCTCCCCTCCTCCTTCCTTCTGTTTTGACCAAAATTGTCTGCCTTGCTTGGAATTCATTTCAAAACAGATTCATGTGGTGCCTGCTATTCCCCAATAAACAAATAAATTAGCTGCTGTGATATGGAAATTTACATGATTCACTGTACTTAAAAACTGTTAGCCGTGAACTTATTAATTGAAAACCACAGGACAATAATCAGCGTGTCCTTCAGTGAAAAAATGAGTCTCTTGTCATAATGAATTTGTAAAGTAATAAAGATGTATTCGTCCAATAAAATGCTATTGCCTTAAGACACTTGAGGGTTCAGCTCTGCCTCTGAGAAGACCAAATGGCTTTGAGGTTGAGAAAGAAACACACCATCAGACTGGAGGAAGCCCCCTGGATGCTAGGGTAAGCCACATGCAGAGCAAGGGAGCCTACAGCCTTAACAAGTTGTAGCAATTTTTCTTCTCACTGAAGACACTTTGGGACATAAAGGAGGGTTGCAGATATAGGGTGCAACAATACTCTTTCAAATACCAAAGTTAATTATTCCTCTTCACCTTGTACGGAGATGGTTTATGCTTTTCCTCTAAATGACTGCAGTGTGGTCTCTCCTTGTTCTTCTGCCTGTCTAATATACCCACATGTGGATGGGGAAAAATAATTTAGCCTTTATATAATAGATTTAACTCCCTCTTTCAGCTGACTGTGCTTTTCTTGCAAAACACTGTTCACACTGATTTATTTTTTGAAACCTGTAGTAAAACGCTGCATACGAACATGGCTTGTATATTGCATCCATTTCAGTGGAACATTATTTTCTGGTTTTCCTTGCAGAAAACTCACAAAGTATCTTGACAAAACTGGATTTAAAAAAAATATAAAGGAAGGGCTAAGAATGAGGAGGTCTTACTTTTCCTCAATGTAAATACCAGAGATAACTCCCACAGAATAAACCTCCCAAATGCGGTTGTGTGTATAATAGACTTGGCTAATTTGTGCACTGCCTTATGTTACGAGGCTTTGTTGAATCCAACAATAAGCACTAGATAGTACTATAATAACACACTGTATATTCTCACAGCTATTACAAATTCTGAACAGGAAAACAAGAGGAAAAGCTGCATTGTCAAAGCGTAATAATATTTGGTACAAATCCTAGCAGAATCTTGTTTTCTTCTAAACAATTTTTCTTCTTCATTCCTGTCTTACTTCATTTAATTGAAAAGAAAAAAGGCTGCATCTAGCTCTAAATTTTTTCCTTGGGCTCAACTGTGTTTCGAAGTGGTGTAACACATTATACAGAAAAGTATTAATATAACACTGAAAGTTCTAATGACAGTATTTTTGTGCTCCAATTATCACCTTAGAGCACATCTTAGAGTTAAAATATATTGAAAATATTGATATTTAAAAATAGCTAAACTAAACCACAGATGCAAAAAAAAAAACACCTCCCAAGACAAGCTAAAAAAGCAAATTTACTGTTTTGACTCAAATATACATTACATTTTTTGCTGCTTTTGTAGAAAGTATTGAGAAAAATTACACTGTACTATAAAGTAAGGGATATGTTTTTACTGAAACATATGTGATGTATTAGTTATTAGGATATACGACTCTGGACATATGACTCCAAAATCAATTCAGCA
>NW_005842698.1:517560-525032 GCF_000455745.1 Alligator sinensis
AGGAGGAGAAACTGGAATGGGGCATAAGGTCACCAAACTACAACTCCCTGAGGTAGAAATAGCTGAAAAAATTTTAACACAAAAATAAATGTGGATTTCTTGCATTTGCCTTATGAAGCCAAATTTTCCTGCCTTATCACAGGCTATTTGGTGTTTCGCAAGTGTGTCAGTTTACAAAACTTTCGTTTTCCCATGTGATTTTACATGAGGTATTTTACTGAAATGGATAGACCAGGGACGGGCAAAATATGGCCTGTGTGCTGGATCTGGCCTACCAGGCCATTTCATCTGGCCCACGGGCACCGAACAACTAATGGTAGCCCAGCCCATGTGCCTCGCTTCCATCCTCATGCATGGAAGGGCCTGGCCCAGCCCAGCCAACATGCAGCTTCTGGGCAGGGCTGCTGCTGCCTACTTGGCTTCCCCGGCCTCCAGCAGCTTGTCCTCATCTCCCTGCTGCAGCGCTCACTCTGGGCAGAAGGTAGGGAAGCAGCAGGTGGGAGGTGGGGGGGAGCTGCAGCTGGGCAGGGGCAGGGAGCAGGGGGCTGTGGTTGGCAGGCACGTGGAACCCATGCCTAGGGGGTGGTGCAAGCATGGAGCTCAGATGGGCAGGGTGTGTGTGTGAGGTAGGGGAACAGACCTCCCACACACTCCCCCATGATGCACTGGCCCTGCCATAGATGGTAGCAGGATCCCATGCAGTAGCAGTCCTATGAAATCCCACACAGTCACTGCCGCCTGGTGGCGAGTGGCCCTGACCAGTGCTGCATGTGGTGGCAAGGAGCACAGCCAGGCTGGCCCCTATCATACGGGGCTCCCCGTGGCTCATGTGCCACTGTGGGGAAGCCCAACATAATGGCTACCTTCCCCACCTCCTGCTGTGCAGGTCCCAGGACTCTGCTGGGAAGTGGCCCTCCAGCTGAAATAATTGCCCACCCCTGGATTAAACAGTCTTCACAAGGGTTTCTGCTCCAAGTATTGTAGGCTGACCATGAGTCATCAGGATGATGCAGCTGTGGAAAGGGCTAATGCAGTCCTAGGCTGTTTTAGGTGTGGTATATTCTACAAAGATAAGGAAGACCTGAGACCATTATACAAGGCATTAATCAGTAAGACCCTACTTAGATTATTGTGTACAATTCTGGTCATAGTTTCATAGTTGGTAGGGTCGGAAAGGACCTGAGCAGATCATCAAGTCCAACCCCCTGCCATGGGCAGGAAAGAGTACTGGGGTCAAACGACCCCGGCAACGTGCTCATCCCGCCTCCTTTTGAAGACCCCCAGGGTAGGAGCCATCACCACTTCCCTTGGAAGTTGGTTCCAGATCCTAGGTGCCCTGACTGTGAAGTAGCGCCTCCTGATGTCTAGCCTGAATCTACTCTCTGTCAACTTATGGCCATTATTCTTTGTTACTTCCAGTAGTGAGCAGGGAACAGGGACTCTCCCATTGCCTGCTGGTCTCCCTTGGCCAGTTTATAGACAGCCACCAGATCCCCTCTCAGCCTTCTCTTGTGGAGGCTGAACAGGTTCAGGTCCCATAGCCTCTCCTTGTAGGGCCTGCCCTGCTGCCCCCTGATCATGCGAGTGGCCCTCCTCTGGACCCTCTCCATGTTGTCCACATCCCTGCTGAAGCGCAGCGCCCAGAAGTGGATGCAGTACTCCAGCTGCAGCCTGACCAGTGTCATATAGAGGGGGAGGATCACCTCCTTCGACCTGTTCGAGATGCATCTGTGTATGCATGACAAGGTGCGATTAGCCTTCCTTACTGTGTCCCCACATTGGCGGCCCATGTTCATCTTGGAGTCTATAATGACTGCAAGATCCTTTTCTGCCTCTGTGCTGACAAGAGGGGAATTCCCCAGCCTGTAGGTATGCTGCTGGTTCTTCCTCCCTAGGTCATCAATGTTAAAAAAGTTTTATCTGAATTGGAACAAGTATACTGGTAGACCACAAAGAAGGTTTAAAGGAATAGAGACCTCTACTTATGAAACAAAATTAAAAGCTTCCATAAATTTTTAACAATCCTTCAGGACATCCAGTCCTATCTTTCCTATTTTATACTTCTGCATGAATCCTTCTATCCTAATATAATATATCAGCAGTTGCCATCCCCCAGACTCTTCAAAGAGATATGATATACTCCCTATGCAGCTAAGTGAAATTGTGTAATGAGTGCTGGTTTCCCCTCTCCCTCCATTACTGCCTTGTATATCGCACTGACATAGTTTGCATAGATGAACAATCCCATGTCCAGTAGCTCCCATCCACCCATCTCTCTTGCTTTGTACAGTACAGCTCTAGCCAACCTTTGTCTTTGTACTTTTGCTATCTGCTGCCACATCGGTGGGAATACAATTCCCATATATAGACTAATCGGCAGTAGCACAGCCTTAAAGGCTGCCCCTGTTCTGGCAAAGGACAATGTCCTTCTGGACCATAACCAAAGTATTTGCTGTAGCCCTGCTATCACCTTTTCCTATCCTGTATTACCTTTCCCTCCAGTGTTCATTGGATTCCCTAGTTCTCTGATCTCTCTCTTTCTCAAATTTGAAGGCCCAACTTTTCCAAGTCCCTGCAGTTCCCCACTCCCATTGTCATGCTTTTCAATCTATTTAGTTTAGCCCCAGTTGCTTCTCCATACTCTGAGGTATGCTTTAGCATCCTTTCCATTGAAAGTCTATATCCAACTACTATATTTATATAATCTGTGTATAGTACATGTTTTATCTCACCCCCTCCTGGTATTTTTACTCTGCTTATGACCTTTTCTTTTCTTATTCTTTGTATTAATGGTTCCACACAACACACAAATAGTACTGGTGACAGGGGGGCACCCTTGTCTCACTCTGATGGATTTTAAGGTCCGTACTTAGATGCCCATTAATTTGGACTTGGATGTCTGCTTCTCTATACAATAATCTTATTCAGCATATAAATTTCTCTGGGAACCCCATTTTTTCTAGGACATCAAACAGGTAATCATGATCCATTCTGTCATATGCTTTTTCTAAATCTATGTTTGCTATAACTGTTTGTTTTCATCTCTTGGATGTGGGACACTGTATCTGTGGTCACTCTGATCACTTTGGAGATCCTCCTACCTGGTACTGTGCATACTTGGTCTTCATATATTATCTTCTGTTTTTCCCCGTCCTCAAAGCCAGAGTCTTGGCTATTAATTTATAGTCCATATGAAAGAGCATAATTGGTCTCCAGTTTTTCAAAGAGTTCCTTCTCCCCTTTCTTGAAGAGTAAGATCACAATGCCTCCTGTAAAATCTTTCCCTGCCTCTCCTGTTTCTGCTATTTCCTTGAACACTTCCACTATATCCCTCCTTCCGTATGCCCAAAATTTCTTGTTAAGTTCCACAGGCAGTCCATCTGCCCCTGGTGATTTCCCTGTTTTAAAGGTTTTTAAACACTCTGCCACTTCCTTTAAGCTTATATTTTCTTCCATATTCTTTGCCGCCTCCTCCTCTACTTTCTCTTCAGTCTTTCCCCAGAAATCCTTCACCTGATTCCTGTCTGGTTCCTTCTTCTGGTATAGCTCTTCATAAAATCTTCTCATCACCTCCAACACTTCTTCCTGCTTTTCCACCTGGACATCACCTTCTTTCCACACTGCTTTAAGCTCTCCTTTTGCCACCTTCACTGTGGCTGAATAGTATCTGGACCATTGTTCTTTTTCTCCCACCTGCTTGTGCTACATTTTCTCTCTCATCTTTCTTTTAAATCAGGTTTCTAACACTTGCCTTGTTTCTTCTAGCTCGTCTCATACCTGTCTTCCTTCTGTGGCATCCTTTAGCAGCTCCTATATCTTTCTTTGCAGGTCTCTTAGTTCTTTCATTCTTTTCCCTGAACATCTTCAGTCTTCCTTCCTGAAAAATTCCCCTGTCTTCTTCTTCACCATCATCCACCATTCTTTGGTACTCCCAAAATATTTCTTTAGTGCTCACCACCCCTCATACTGTCTCGTGTATGCTTGACATATCTCTTCATCTTGCTACAGCCGCACATTTAATTTCCATAGTGCCTTCCCTCTCATGGGGCTCTTACCAAGACTGATTTCTGCCTTCAGCATCTGGTGATCACTAAAAGCCACATGTATGGTTTCTTTCTTCCTTATTCCTATTTCTTTTGATACAAACACAAAGTCAATTCTTGATTGTTTCTTTCCCTGGGGTCTACTCTAGTGAAAATTTTCTTCCCTGCCCACACATCTCTTAGCAACTCTTTTTTGATTATATTTGTTAACAGTCTGGATGAGCTGTCTAAAGCTCCATTTCCTCCTTCCCCAGTTCTTCAATTATACAGTTGACATTTCCCGTTATTATATGTGGTCTCCCTCCAATAATGTAAACCACTAGCTTTCTAGGCAGCATATTCCTTCCCTCCCTCTCCAGTGTTGCATATACATTGAAATTTTCTAATTCTGTTCCTCTGACTGACAGTATCATTTATTGCAATCTGCCACTGATGACTTCTTCTACCTGGTTTGCTCTCAGCTCTGGGTTCTTGAATAATATTGTTACTCCTCCTGTTTTGTTATCATTTGTCCCTGACCATCAAGATGGTCCACATCTCCACCTTGTCTCAAAGTGTTTATAATCCCTCCTAGTATGCCACATTCTTGCAGGCAGATTATGTCTGCCCTTACTTGGGTCAAAACTGGTTCAACCTGTTCCCATCTTTTATTTGTTAAGATACTCCTAACATTAAGTAAAACTATTGCCAATGCCATTTATGCTTGTTTTAAAATAAGTGCACCTGTCCCTTTACGGTCCGTCCATGCTTGCTTTGAGTTGAGTGCACCTGTGCCCCTAAGGTTCATCTGTGTGATTGTTTGGGGTGGTCAACTCCTCCCCCTTCCTCACTCCCAGTCTCATAGCCTTTGCAAGATGCCGGATTGCTTTCACATTTAGGAAGGCTTGCATATTCCTGCTTCCCTGCCACTTTCCACCTTCTGGTCTCCACTTGGGGCTGGAACCCAGAGGTATTAGCAGCAGGAAACTGCTTTCTGGCTCTTCCTCTGACTCACCTTCCTCATCAGGTTTCTTCTTTCTGGTCTTCAGCCCCTGCATTTTTTTCTTTTCCTGGCCTGTCTTTCTGTTCTTTCTCTTACTCCATTTCCACTGTTGTTGTCTGTAGGGTGTCTTCTTCCTTTCTCACCCCCACGTCTGAGCTGTTTGCTGTTTGCTTTCCCTTCTATTCTGTCTCTTAGCTCCTCCCATGCTGCCTCAGTCACAGAAAATTTGCTCCCCTCTTTCTCTGTTTCACCCTCCTGCAGTTTCTGCCACCATTTCTACATCAGTGTCCAACCTCTCCTCTCCTCTGCTCTCCTCCTCCAGGTTTTGGTGTTCCTCGGAGGGTCTGACTATACTTGCAAAGGCTTTAGGGAACCTACAATACAAGTGTCCCTCTCCTTTGCAAACAGTGCATTTTAGGGACTCCTGACACTCTGCTGCTCTATACCCCATCCCTTCCGTAGAATACTGTGAGGGGGCAGTGTGCGGACAAGTGCCCCACCTTTCTGCATTTGCTGTACTGTTTTGGTTGCTCGTGGTACATTATACATTACACTGGTGTATCCCAAGCTGGATCACTAATGGGAGGTACAGCACCCCACCTGGACTCCACGCGTCTGCTTGTAACACTACACATGCCCTCTAAGACCTCATCCAGATACCATATTAGTCCCTTACTTTCTCTACTGACATGATCCTTTAGATGTACTTTTCCATCCATCTTTCTGGCTTCTGCCTCTAGCAAATCTGTATACATTTGAACCATAATCATTCTTTCTCTTGACTTTTCCTTGCTATGAATGTTTTTCCCTCTTTATTAAGAGCTCCCATGTTTCTCTGCATATTTCTTCCAAAAATTCTCATGCCTTTTTCCAGCAAGTCAATTCCCAAGTCTTTTGGGTCGAGAAAGCTATCAGGCTGATGAAATACTCTGCCTGCACCTCCAAAATCTCAAACAGTACCCTTTCCAGGAAATCATATCTATTCATTGTGGATCCTGTCTGCCTCCCATCACCAGTTAAAGTTGCCTTTATCCACAGTCTCCACTACTCTCTAGCTTATCTTGGTGCCTATTCCATGTTTTCTTGCCATGCCACTCCTGGTGGGTGGGCTTGCCATCATGCTCCCATCATCTTCGGCTTCTCACCCAACATACCTTCTCCTGCTGCTCCCACTTTGTCTCCTGCTCTCCTCTGCTCCTGTCTTCTTTCTGGCTTTGTTACTCTCATCTTTGCTGCCTCCACCTTTGCTCCTATTGTCACCTTCTTTCTTCCTTTCTTCTCTACCTTTATCCACTCTCCATCTGTCTCCAGATCTTCATTTCTGCTCTTCACCTCTTTTTCCACCTCAAGCTTAGTTACCACCACTGCCACTGTTTTGAGCTTTGGGTCTCCCTTCTCCACTCCTTATACCTGAACTCTCTGTTGATCCCTTTCCCTGAATTTAAGGCATAAATCAGGCTTTCAATGCTCATGGGAATCTACTACAAAGATAAGTTAGTACAACCCATCTGAATAAGATACGTGGTACTGCCCATTTTCAAGGTCATTTTTTTTTCAAATGTATTTATCACTTCCGTGTGCTATGGGAGAGCAGGGTCTGACAGGAAGGATGGGGGAAGAGTGGGCAGGACAGAAAACAAAGGGGTTACCTGATCCCCCATATTTATTTTCCCTGCTGCAGAAGTGGGAAAGAGACATATTCATGACAAACCTACAATAATTAGATTCTATACCTGGAAAAATTATATTAAATGTATAAATTTTCCATATATATGTAACAGACTGCTAATGTGGGCTCACCGGATTGGCTTGAGATACTTACCCTGGGCTAGAAACAGTGCCGGTGAACTCTAAGTGACCCCAAGGGTGGAGCAGGGGAGCCCTGCCCTGTGGAGAAGGAGAAGCCAATCGAAAGAGGGGGTTTTCAATCCCTTCATTTGCATGGAAGGGGGATGGCTGGACTTGGGGGCTCGCCACCCTGAGCCCTGGTTGGCCGGTTTGCAAGCCAGGGAGGGACTGCCGGAGGGGATAAAAGCAGCAGCTGAACTGGTGTGAGGGCTGCTGATAGTGACTCGGGGGAACGACGCAGGAGGCCTAAGAAGAGCTGGGGAGAGCTGACCCAGCAGAGGGGGCAGAGAGACCCCTCTGAAGAGCCTCGAAGGCCCTGGGAGGAGAAGGCAGCGACAGTCGGCCGTGCCTCTAGCCCTGCAGCAGAGAGGGAGCTGTGGCCAGGGCTTGGGGCAGAGAGCTGGTGTCCCAAGGCCCCATCGCAGTGTGCTGGACGTGCCGGGCATCCCGGAGGCTAGGGGGTTGTAGTCGGCCCCCCAGTCCGCTGCGGAGAAGAGTGGTAGTCGGCCCCCCAGTCCGCTGCGGAGAAGAAGCACCGGCCAGGGGTGCAAGTGCCATCCTTATGCAGAGCAGGGAGCTGGGCCGGTGAGTTGAGGAAA
>NW_005842698.1:525233-547923 GCF_000455745.1 Alligator sinensis
TGCTGACCCTCTGCCACTGACTGCCCCAGAGGGGACTCAGTCCTGCCCCTTATTTTGCAGCTGATTGTCATCAGATGGAGTCCCTGAGCTGTGTGCTTGGGTCATGCTGATTGCTGCAGGACCCTACTCAGTTGCTTGCCTTTTTGGTTGCCACGGAGGGTCACCCTTTTATAATCTATAGATTATACAGGGTTGGGGTTTGATACAAGTTGATTGCTGCACACCAGAAGAGCTTAACCTCTTGCAGTCTGTCGCTTTTTGGGAAGCCTGTTCGAGCTGCTGGGAGTGACCCCCTTGCTTCCTCGTGGTAGCATCTCAGCAGTGGCTGAAAGCTGCCAGTTACCCTCCCTGGGGTTCTTGAGTCAAGGGTTGACTAATGCATTCTGGTTTGTTTTGTGGTTCTGGTTATGCCATTTAACTTCACTTGTAAATAACCTTTCCTAGTATTCTTGTTTTGTAAATAAAGTGTAAATAGTTAAATCAGTTAAGTGTTAGACCTTCTCGGGACCCCGGGCTGCTCTGTGGGGAGCAGGGGCCGGCTGGAAAGTAAATTGGTGCTGGCCGGAAGCCCTGCCCCACTCTCACCACACCATCCCTGATATTGGGCAGGGGTGGCAACTATTGGGCCGCCACCCGGGTTACATATAGAATCTAATTATTGCAGGCTTATCTTATAACCAGGATTGTCTTTTATTCAAGTAAACACAGTAATTAAAAAACAGTTGCAGATCATTTTTTAACTTGCTGAAAGAAACAGCTGCATAAGACAAGTAGCATTAGGCCTAGTTATTTTGTGTATGTAGGCAGGGCATTATTGCAGATGTTAAGTTTTAAACTTTAAGGTCTGACCCTGAGCAGAACACCACACTTCAGATTTGCTCCTCAGCATTTTTAAGCACATGCTTTCCACATAGAATGAAAAAGGTTGGAACAGTGCTTGAGGGTGAATAAGCCAACGAGGAAGTAGACACAAAAATCACCGGTTCCTAAAAACAAGTGAAAAAGCAAAAATGAGTTCATTTGTCTTACTTAGCTAGAATCTTCCCAGCTGACAGCCTTACAGTTAAATTTGTTTCTCATATTGACTGTTCCCTCCTTGGTGGTTGCTACTCAACACCATTTTCTCAGCATGAAAGTGCAAACTATTGGCTGCTTCTGCAAATGACATCATGGCCCCACCTCAGCCAGCTGTCAGAAAATGGCTTTCCCCTGAGGCTGCATATATTATAGAAGTGACACATATGAACAGCTTCTCGCAGCTCAGCAACTAAAGAATGCAGATTTGTAGATTTGCAACTATTTGCTTTGCCGACCCAACAGATGCAAGCTTCACAGCTTACCTCCTTGTCAGCAAAATAGAAAATGAACATATAGGGAAACTCTTCCCACTTCCTACCCATGTTAGTTGTTTTGCTGTCATTATACTATCTTAGCAGCAAGAAGTTTACTTGGAAGAAGTGTCATGCCCTTTCATTTTAAGATGTGGATTATTTTGGGGCCTTCATCTTGGGCCTATATGTGAAATCAAAACAAACATGCCATGGGCTGGATCATGTCTCTCCTTGATACAGCCAAACAAAGGTAGAGGAAAAAGCAAGTGCTCCAACTCCTTGAATGGCCTAGGGTCTTTGTGGGTGGCCTAGAGTCTAGTCTTTGTTTGAAGGGAAATGGCTGCTAGGATGAAATTGCATTTCCTCTGGGACCCGGTCTCTGAAATGGGGACAGAGGTGAAATGGAGTAGGGGAATCTCTGGCTCCACATCTGTCGCCTCCTCCCACACCCTAGCCAGCTTCATGGAGAGATTGCACCATACCCTTGAAGGGGTTGAACAAATAACTCCCCAGTGCCTAGTGCAGCTTGGAGCCTCAGGAGGTACCATTCCTCCCTGAGGCAGAATGCCTCTTGTGGTGCCTACAGATGTTTAGGGGCCGCGGTCTAACTCATGACACTTTATACAAAGGTGTTTGCCTGTTGGGTTGTGGGGTTGAGCCTGTCTTCACTGGGTCTGACCGGCTGGCAAGGACACTCTAGCAGCCTCTGAGAAGGCTGCCAAACCATCCCTCTCCCCAGCTCTGCCCCACCAGATTCAGGGCTGTCAGAAGGAGAAGGGGAAGGAGGGAGAGGGAGCAGCATGGAGCTGCCTACTGAGCTGTGCCTGTCCAGAGCTGGGGGGGTGGGGCAAAGTACAAAAAAGCATGTGTTACATCACAGCTGTAGAGCACTTTCAGGGGCATGATCATGCAAAAAATGTGACTTGTGTTACATTTCATGTTTCCACAGAAGCTTGCAGCCCCACATTACTGCCAACCAGCCACAATCTGGCCATGTACTTCTGAGTACAATTGGTTTCCTACTTCAGATAATAAGGAGTGATGAGCAATAAGCCTATGCCAAGTGGCTAGTATTCGCTTTGGATTCAGATTTGGCCAATTCAGGGGACAGTGATTTGAATCACTAACCAAATCAGCAAGGCCCATGCCTCGCCTGCTCTCCCAGCCCAGCAATAGCTGCCCCGCCTACCCCAGCTCCCAGCTCTTTGGAAAAAAAAAAAAGGCCTGACTCAGTGGGTGCTGCCAGGCAGGGGGCAATCCCTGCTGCCCCTCACTGCCCCACACTGCATGGGAGGCTCTGCACAAGCCCCCTGACCCTTCCCTCACTCCCCCAGGACCCCATGGGTGCCCCGCCTGGGCCAGCTATGGCCCTTTAAGAAAAAAAAACAAAAAAAAAACCCCAGTCCCACCACTTCTGCCGATGGGGGGTGATCCCCACTATTCCCCATTGCCCCACGCCATGTGGGAGGCTCTGCACAAGCCCCCCAAAGCCCCAAGGCTGCACCAGGAGCAGAGAGTCCCAGGGCTTGTCTCAGGTTTTTTTTTCTTAAAGGGCCAGAGCTGGCACAGGTGTGGCACCCATGGGGGGAGTGAGGGGGATTGGGGGGCTCATGGCAGAGCCCCCATGCAGCATGGGCCAGGGATCACGCCCCCCCCCACCCGGCAACACCCGATGAGCACCCAGGCTTTTTATTTAAGTACTGATCTGGGGCGGGCAAGGCAGCCATGGGGAGGCTGGGGAAGTGGGGGGCTGGTGGGGCTGGGGGAGCAGGGGAAATTGGTCCCCTGATTTGATTTGGATTCAGAGATTCAGTCACTAAATCAGGCTGAATTGCCTCCAAGTTGAATCACCACCCAAAGCTTCGGACAGCCCTAATGAGCAGGGATCTGGGTTTTGTGCATGTCACAAAAAAATGTGGATTTTCTCTTTTAAAGGAGAAAAACCAAGGAAACAACAGATTTCCCCTTGCAGGCTGCCATGTACACACATGCACATGGCAGCCAGGCAGCATGGTGGAGAGCAGCTCTGACCACTCCCTCCAGGTAAGCCTATGGGGATGTCGGGGGTACATAGGTGAGGCGGTGCGGGGTGCAGAATTTCTGCCCCCACAGTGTGGCACAGGACTGCAGCCTGGCTAGAGCAGTTCTGGGCAGGAGCCACCTCTGGCCCAGCAGGAAGGACCTGGCATGGGTGGGAGCACTTTACTGCCATGGCTGCCAAGCACAACCCCATGCTGCCACCATCACCACTGCTGCTGCACCTTACCTTGCCAGCCATGGCGGTGCATCACTCCCTCACATGCTGGGTCCTACCTGCTGGGCCAGACAGGCAACTCCTTCCTGAAGCTGGTCCAGCCGGGATGCAGCCCCATGCCCCACTGTGGGAGCAGAAATCTGGGTGGGGCACATGACCCCCCCTACTCTCCCGATGTGTCACCTGTTCCACCCTGGCCTCCCCATGTGTTGCCTGTGCCGACACCTCCCCCTTCCCCACACACCCACCCTGTTCCCCACATATCCACCCCCTTCCTCACACACTGGGGGGCTGGGGCCTGAGGGTGGGGAGCAGTGGGTTGGGAGTGGGAGGCAGCAGCAGAGCTGGGGAGGCTGTGGGTCAGGAGTGAGGGGCATTGGCAGGGCCAAGAGGCTGTGGGTCAGGAGTCAGGGGTACTGGTCATAAGGGGGCTGGCAGGGGGCTGTAGCTTGGGAGTAAGGGGCAACAGTATGGGCAGGAGAAGAGCACCAGCGTATGAGGGCTGCTCAGTGCCACGAACCAGCAGTGGGTAACAGCCGCAGCTGGATCTGTGTGTCCTAATAAGCGAAGGGCCAAGGGGAGCTCTGATTTTCCATGATAAAAAAAGCCAAAATATATAAGTATTTAGAATGTTTTTATTATAATGACTGAAGCACTGGAAGGCTTCCAAATTGCTTTAAAATTGTAAATAAATAAAATATTGTGTTCAACTGATACATATATACATAGTGGTGTTTCATTGTAATCACAGAAAAATGTGGATTTGAAGGAGGGGGGTGGGTTAAATCGGAATTTGGGTTTTTTTAAACAGAAAACCAGGATTCCTGGTGATGAGTGAATTGCAAAAGGTGTAGTCCAGCTTTGTCTGGTGACTGAAACTGAACGCATTGATTCTTATCCAAACCTTATCTATAGCAATCCCCAAGTTCCTGAACCTTTGGGCCTGAGAGATGCACGCAGACGACTGCACTGAAATTAATGGTTGCTTCATCCACACATTTCCCAGGATGATCAGGTACCTTGAGTCTATGAAAGTAGGTGGGAAATCTCACAGGAATAATTTCTTTTTCTCTCATTATATTTACTACTTCCCACTGGGCAGGAAATACTTGAAGAAGAGGCTGACTCATGGTATTTTTGGTAATTCTGAATCTTTTATGAGAAGAAACCAGGATACAAAGCCATGAACTGCGGATGTTAAAAAAAATTATTTGTAATTCACTGAAAATGCCTCTGAACGTGTTCAGTTGTTGGTTGGTTCAAAGTTTTGGAGGTAATTATTTAGTTATTACAGGTTGCCCAGGGGAGGGCAAAATATGGCCCATGGGCCAGGTTCAGCCCTCCAGGCCATTCTTTCCAGTCCATGTGGCCCCTAAAAAAAATTAGTATATTAATATTTATTTGCTCCTGGCTGCCTATCAAAGATGACAGGAGCCAGAGGCAGTAGGAGCCAGGGGGAGCTGGCAGGACCAAGCAGCCCAGCCCCACTCCACTCCCAGCCATTTCCTTGCCTTCCTGCTCCAACACTGCTCCAGCACCGCATGGCCCGGGCTGCATTGCCAGAGTGGGAAGCATGGGCCATGCCAGTACCCCAAGGCCAGGAGTGGGAGGGGAGTGTAGGCAGGGGTAGACGGTCTGTGTGTGTTCATAGGGTGAGTCCCACATGCACACCCCATTATACACATGCACCCACACACCCCCCTCACACTGCCATACATGCAGAACCCCACCCCCTCACACACCCCAGTCACCCCCCACACATGCAACCCCCCACACACATTCCCCCACAAACCCCATACCCACCCACACTCCACATATCCACACACACCCCCATATGCTCCCTCACTCCACCCCATACCCCCACACCTATCCACTCCCACAGACATACCCATGACTTCCTCCACACCCTGCATAATCTACACACCTACAGCCCCCCACAAATTTATACTCACCCCCAAGAACGTACAAGAATAGGACTTCATTTTAAGCTATTGTGCAATCACCTCTATGTATACTACACAAACACAAGTAAATCAGGACAAAAACATTTTTTGAAATCAAATTAATGCATGTTGTACATGTTTTCTTTTAAAATATAATTTGGTATTTTTCTGGCTCCAAGATGGAATAACCCCTTGCTGAAAGGAGTACTTCCGGGGGCAAGGGGAGGGACTTCTGGGGGCAAAGGTCAGGCGTTAGGGGGCAGAACTGCTCATCACAAGATGGTGACCAAGGGTGGGGCACTTGTCAAGGGGTGGGGCTACTTTTGTGGCCCTCGACAGCTTACCCAAACTTGGAAAGCAGCCCGCACCCAAAATATTTGCCCACCCCTGGGTTAAGCAGTCATTAACAAAAGGCAGGTTGCTCTTGAAAGTGCAAGGAAGATCAGTTCTTAAGACCCCATCTTGTCATGTAGAACCTCTGGGTAGACTGCTCAGTACGTGCAGAGCATCAGAAAGTCCAGGGGCATAAGAGCTGCAGGACAGAATCAGAGCCTCTGCTTATACTCATAAGCTAAATCCAGATGAGCAGGGGCATGCAGTTTGTGGTGCCACAATCCTGTTTGTATTGCCACACATCACGTGGTGAATGTTAAAACTTGTGCTGCACTACAACTTGGCAATGCAGCAGCAATATTTGCTACTGGGATTTCCTAGTAGCAAAAAAAAGACAAAGAAAAAGTGGCACAACACACACCCACAAAGCATGCACCAGTACAAACGGAGGCTGGGCCATCCAAAGCAATGCTCTGGCTGCTGGCCTGGCCTTCATGCTGCCCCTGCTGCTTCAGCACATCACCAGGACACCAGGTAAGGCCTTTAGCTCTCCCTGGCTGATGAGCTGAGAGGAGATGGGCAAAATCTGCACATTTATGGAACAATCTGTCCTGCAGTTAGGTGCATGTGCATGCACTGAAGCAATTTATGCCACTGGAAATGCACACCTCTGCTCATCGGGATACAGCCATATGGTTTAGGCATGCCAGATTCTGTAGTCAATGGCATAGATGAGAATGATGTGGCTAGTACATATCCAACTGTTTTTAATTCTCTGGCCCAAGGAACCGGTTAGCCATTTGCACCTAGGAAACCTGGGAATGTCCACAGTTGTGAGTTTAGAGGAGGGTTCAAGCTCTCTCCTTTGGATCCACAACGTGATCTCTGACCCTCTGCAACTGACTCTTCTTTCTAATAAACAAGAAAACATAATTCAGATGACTTCTGCAGTTTCAAAAGGTCAGAATAACTCCTCCTCTCTCATCCTGTCTGCCTAGTAAAAAGGATAGATTTCTGAAGAAAAGGCAGTTTCTGAGGCTAGTGCAAAAATCGTTAGCAGAAGTGGTAGGCTGATCTAGCTGACTTGTAGCTTTTCTCATGTGGCTTTATGGTTTTATTTAAAAGCAGGTATAAATTATGATTTGACTGGCTTTGTCTCAAACACTGAATAAATACTGAGAACTTTCATTTGAATAAAAGCCTGAGATCCAACTCTGTGGAATTCATGGCTCTTGTTATTAATTTCCCACTAGCATTCACATACAAATCATGTCTTAGTTTGCATGTTCCTCCAGCATTCCCAGATGTTGTACATGTTCAGCCATCTTGAAACAATGATACCTTGATATATGCAGAGAACACTAAAATGTGCACCGGTATTTTGAGTCTGAACACTGAATTTCAAAAAGGCCTCAGTGATAATACTTGTTACATACAATAGTCGGATTGATCTATTTTACTCCATGTTCCTCTAATGAAAAACTTGCATTGTTTCCCAGAAGCTAAACATCAAAGAGAGGATGCTGTGGCTGTGGAAAGCAGCAACAACTTTATCAAATTCTAAAGCTACTTTTCTGCTGCGAATGCCTACATGGTCATCACAGTCTTGAAGGTAGATAGCGCTGAATGAAAAGGGAGCAGCCAGAGGGAAATGAGAAGCCAGTGCCTTCCTGGTTTTGTATCCCAAGCAGGCTTCTTATGATACCTTCAAAAGCAGACAGTAGTTGGTGACTGCATTCTCCCATAACCCGCAGGGGAAGAAGCCCTTATTGGCACTGAGGCCACTCTGAGTCAGACAGGTGCAAATGATGCCCTGTTCCTGAGCTTCAGCGAATCAGCCCTAGAATAACTGTTAAACACCTAGCACTGCTATAAACTGAGTATCAAAAAGTGCTGAGCAACCAGGCTGCTTTAAGTCTCCAAAAACTTTTCATACTGCCCTTTCTCTTCACCAGTGACATTTTTTGTTTTAAAAATTCCTTAGAAGTCACTGCTAACAGCTATGGTTTCTTCATCAGCTCAATGATACACTATCCCTTTACTCTGTTTGGTAGTGCTGTCACCCAATAAAGAATGCAACTCTGAACACATCATACCCTACTTCTTATTCCAATTTTATTTAGAGATACACTTGAAACAAACTCTGAGGTGTGAACCATCTTGCAGTTCAGGATTCCATGGCTCATGTTTTTTTCATACTGGATTACAAGGAAGTTTTGGTTTGTGCATGTGCGGTTTTTTTATTGTTTTCATTTTCCAGCATTGTTCAAAAGAATATTCTAAATGGATGGATCTAGGATTTTGAAAAGGGGGTGCAGACTGTGTGACACATTATAACTATAACACAACACACATTTTTCTCCAGTTAAAAAGAAAGTAGATGCTTTAGAAATGTGCTAGCAACTATATTGTGGAGTTTAAAGTCAAAGCAAAATACATATAAGTATTGGAATGAGTACTAATTTGCTAGATTATATATACAATTAAAAAAACAACAACACACAAGGCAAAAAATAGTCAAAATACAGGCAACCCCTGATTAACACTGTTTTGCTTAGCACTATTTCACTATAGCGCTCGTTTTATATTGATACCCGATTCCTCTTAGCGCTCAGCAAATTTTGTTATAACGGCTGCCATTGAAACTGACACTAATTCTGGCAGCCCTGATTCTGGTGATTTTGGTGGCTTTAGAAAGTGATTTTGGTGGCTTTAGAGTGATTTTGGTGGCTTTAGAAATTGAAAGTTGGTTTTGCTTAACGCTTGGTTTTGCTTAACGCTCATTTTTTCAGGAACCAATTAAGAGTGCTAAGCACGGGTTGCCTGTATTCAAAAGATATAGTGTCATTAGTTCTGTAGACATTATACTTAACTGCACCTCTCATTCAGATTGATAAAACAAAATGTAACCTTGAATATCTTGACAGTGCCTCCAGTATTTCATTATCAGGAACGGTTACACCTAACTTAATATTACCATCTGAGTTAAGATTTTTAGATGGAGCTAAAAACAGTTTGCAGGGTTGTGAAATAGAAGAGATGCTACCAGGAATGGCTAACAGATAGCAAAATTGCTGAAGAAAGGTAGACTGTATAGTGGAACAGCATGACCATTAAAAGCATAGGGAGTCATTAACACCTGTGGAGTGGACAGAGATTAGCAAAAATGAGGGAGATGATAATGATCAATTGACTCTCTCAGCACTGCTTGAATAGAAATGCCTCAGCCTCTCCCAGGCACTTAGTTTAAAGTTTGGGTGAAGCAGGAATCAAAAGTGGGTGCAACTACACCAGTTTACCCTCCTGGATCTGCCCCTGCTCAGTGGAGTTATTAATTAATTAGCCTTCTAGCTCACCAACCATTATTTTCACCTTGCTTACCAAAGGACTGTACCAATCACAAAATTAATGTATGTAAATGGAAAGGACAGAAGAAAGTGTGTGTATGGGAGAGTGGAAATGAGGGAGACCCAAGCAAAAAAACACTTTTGCCTGCAAACTGTTGGGAAGAAAAGAGACCTAAAAAGATCTTTCTGCCTTTGTATCACAAAAAGGTAGAATACTACTCATTTTAAAGATGAGTTTAATAAAGAGAACACTAAAGTGAAGTTAATTTTATTTTCTCTAGTAGGTATTGTGCCAGTGGGAAATGCCACATCATACAGAATTTGATTCAAGCACCAACATGTTTGGAAAAAAGCATAATCGAATAAAAGCTGTTTTCAAAGGACAATGATGTATTTATGTATTGAAATTAAAAAGTAGATGTATCTATCTTTGAGATAATGTTGATTAAGTTTATGCCACACTTCTCCAGCAATCCAGCATCTTAGATTGGTGTGAACATATTTTGTATTCATGTCTCAGGGGTCAGTGACTCTGTCTGTTATTCTTGGAGACTTATTTATGCAATAAGCTAACTATGTAAGTTACCAGATCACAATTATGCATAGGGAGGAGAGTGTAGCTCACAGGGGTGTTGGATACAGAAGAGACAGCTTTGCAGAAAAGGAAATAAAATACAGTCTATTTTCTTCATTTATGCTCTTGCTTAGAACAGCTCAGCTCTGGCATGTTCAACTCTAGGAGGAATATCCACCTTTTGACAGCCTGGTGATATCAGCAAAATTAAACCTCTGAGCACAGGCTTTTTTTTTTTAATTGGGCTTACTGCCTCTGCTAACAAATTGCAAACATAAAAATGCATGTACATGTAAACAAAGCCTGCATGTAGAAGTCCTGCATTGTTTAAATATATGCAAAAACAAAGTTCTCAGCAAAAACTCTCCTCTAACCCTCCTCCCAGTGTGTGTGCAGGTATAAAGATACATATTTATGTATATTTTCTCTTACTTTGCTTTATTCCTAGCAAACCTGGGCATTTATTCCCACAAGCCTATTTATAATGACGCTTTAGGTTCAGCTGCCTGTCCCCTTTGGCTTTCCTCCTGAAGCAAAGAAGCATTTGCTCAGAGCACACCAGGTGTTACTTTCATATCCTCAGACACACTAGAATACATTAACACAAACACTAAATCAAAACATAGCAAAATTAATGATCACTGCCGGGGTATGGAAACCAAACTCCTTATTACTGAACAAGACTTGTGTGCATTGTTTCTCTTATCTTAGTTTCCAGATTATTATAGAATCAGATACCAATAGCTCATTAGTAGTTTTAATTATTGGTTTGAGTTTGCATAAATTATGCTGAAATGCCCAAGTTTCTTTTGCTTTAATCAATATAATATGTCAGAAGGTTGCTTGGGGTTGTAAGATAATGAGATAACTGAAGCAGTATCCCGTCTGCTTCATTATTGTAGGTCTCAGCCCAAAGAGACCATGGGACATCAGAATTCTCCCAGTTTAAAGCATCTGAATTGAAGCCTACAACTGTTCATCAGCCCTGATGTCTTTGCTCCTCTTGTCTGACAATCGGGCTACAAAATGAGATTGAGGAATAAAGAAATGAATTAATTTATGTTTTATAAGAAATGTCAAGCTGGTGAAATGGTGGAAATTGTGAAAGCCTCCACCTCATTGACTAAGAGACAGATGTCTGCTTCAAATGAAACCTGCTGAGGATACAAGTGGCTTACAAGTATTTGTGGGCACAGTTTTGATCTTCTGGCCAAATTCAACTTTCACATGCATTGGTGCAACCCTAATGATGTGGAACTGCATTAGTGTAACCCTAGCTCACCTCTTATGCTCTTAAGTTTTCATCAGGGTTTGAATTACACTATGAATCTTAGAGGGGTCTGCAAAAAAAAAAAACTGGACTGTCCATCACGAAAAATAAAATCGGAGACCCCCCATGTTACGATTTGCAAATCTTAAAGGGGGGCTCTTATCTCTTATGGAGGGGCGGAGTCCCCCGAGCTCCCCCATAATTCGAACCCTGTTTTTTTTATCAGTAGAGCTCTCTAGGTACTTAACGTTCTGCTCTGCACATGGCCAGAATGGCTGCCCTCTAGCACAGCTGTGCAGCTGGCCTCTATCTCAGGCCCAAATCAAATTGGGATCCACAAATTGCTTCATTTAAATTCCATGACAAGCCTGATGTAAAAAGTGTTCCCGAGCATTCCTATGACATTCCAGAAGGACCAGGCTACATACAAAAGAGGAGGGCCCTGCCAATCTTTGTGCCCCCTGTTTATATCTCAGTAGTTAGTTCACTTTCTCAAGAGGTAGAAAACAGACCTTGTACCTTCCACAGCTTGAGGGAGTTCAAACCTAGATCACACATACAAGGAAATGACCTTCAGGCTGCAAGCTGGTCTGGGAAAGGGGGACACTTTCCACACTTTCTGCTGACATTTGCCACATCACAAAAAGAGAATGAAAGATTAATTGGACCAAAATAAAAGCACAAAAAGAACCTTTTAATGTGGTCATTCAGCTGGGAGAGAGGGGACATGAGCACTTCTCCCTCTCCCACAGACCTTATACCTCCCTCTTTAGCAATTCCTACAGGCTAACTCAGGGTAGGTACAGATGGTACAGTTTCACCAGTTGAAATGCTTGGCAGTACTTCAATCAGACAAAAAATGGCTGATACAGTAGACATGTCCACTGCATCAGGGATGAACTTATCTCTGAGATTCAGCTTGTACATCTTTTCAATTGTTGGAGCTATGGTGGTGTTCTCCAGCATCCCAGCATGCAGCCTTGCTCCCCCACCCAACAAGCAAGATAGTGTGTGACTCAGGCTGCACTCTACTGCTGCAGGCTCAGACACAGGAAAACCGTGCCCCTTAACAGCTGAGGGGCTAGGAAAGCCCAGCCCCTTTACACAGCCCAGGGGGTGTGCAGCTGTCAGACCCCCACCCTGAGCTGGTGGAGGAAAGCCACCCACTATAGCATTTGACCCCAGACCTGACCCAACCCTGTGCACAAATCCCCTGATCAGTCCCCACCTGCTAGCCTGTCCCTACCCCACCATCTCCAGAGACTCCAGACCCACCCAGCCTTCCTCTGGCATGGACATGAGCCAGCCCACCCTTGCAATTCCCAGAGACCCCTGACATCCCCCTCTCACCTGCATAGACATGGTCCAGCCTACTTGTGTGTCCCCCCCACCCCCGCATTCTTGGAGCCCCCAGACCCCTTTCCCCACTCAGCCTGCACCTGAAGGTTCAGAGCTAGCAGGGGAAGATTTTTCACTGACCTGCACTGGATCCTATGGCTGGTGCAAGAGGGTTAAGGATCCATTGGGCTGCTGGAAGGGAAAATAACAATGATAACAATTTTTCATTTATCATTATAAATGAAAATGGTTTCTTGAAAAAATGTCCTAGACAGCTGGAGTCCTAATCAAACCCTGGGACCTGAACACTTCATTGCCCTGAGCAGGGTGGGTAAGAATTCTAACTCGGACCCAGATCAAAATTTCACACCCAACTCTTCTTTATTTAGTATTTATTTATTGAGTAGCACCATTGAAGGCAAAAAAAGGAAAGGAGCACGATACAAATCTGAAACAAAATATAAACTTTTAGGCACAGTTAACCTGTCTTAACAAGAGTGTTTTCTTATCAAAATAATGTATGTTACACATTGATTTCTGCCCAGGATCAATAAGCTGAAGATACTACTCAGCTTGTAGGAACATCCCAGGAACACCCTAGCTGACAGAAGTCCTGGAAAGCAGTTTATCTACTAGACAAATGTAATGAAGACAGCTCCATCCATAATGGCATTATCTATGACCTTAAAAGATAGTCCTCTCTAGATCCCAAAGGCAGATTCTTCTCCATCAAAAAATCTGTATATAAGACTATGGAAGAACATAAGTCTAAGGAATAAAGGGCACAACAATCCTCTCGGAGAAAGCATGGTTCATTTCTTGAAAGAAGAAGTAGACTTTGCTGAAGTAAATAAATTAATTGGTGCATTGTCTTGGGGTTTGCAAAAGGGGATCAGTGACAGATGTCAGGAACACATGGAAATTTCCCATGTGGGGTGGAAGAAATATTAAAAGGGAAAAACTATATAGGGTCTTGACCTGACAGGTAATCAAGAAATTGAAATGTTTGAAGAATGATAGAATTTGAGACCAGATGGGATCCAACATGCTGAAAAAAATGGCATTCAGAGAGATGGGGGAAGTATTAATTGCTTTAGTGCCCTACAGATTTATGATGTGCATCCATAACAGCAGCACCTGTGGATGCAGTATGCTGAACGTATTGAGCCTGGTGCTCTCTGCTCCTGTTTAACATTTTATAATGCATGACTATAGAGTGCATAACATATTCCCTTCACAGTTCTTTATTTTGTTCCCAGACTCAGGCACTTATACTAAGTGTTTTGAATGTTATAGGTTGTTTCTTTCCCTCCTGCTTCTGGTCTATGTGGTCCCTTCTTTGTTGCCATCCCCTTTTTGACCTTACTTTGTATCAGTTGCAATTTAATCTATTTATTGCATCTTATTTCTTATCCTAATATTTACCATGATGACCCTTTCCTCTAGTCACAGTGCTGCACACTAAACTGTTCCATTGAAAAAATTCTTCCTGGCTTGGTAGCTAAGTCAGATCTTTATTCAGGAAAGTATCCAACCCATTTCCTAAACAATTTGTTTATGGAGATACCTGTAGGCTCCACTGACAAGTCTTGGTATTTTGTGGCAGATACTCGGCTGGTGGAAGCTGTCTTTGCTGAAATCAGAACAGAATAAAAATGAAGAAAATATACTACCTACTCCATAGTCATATGTTATGAAACCTTATGTAGTAGATGAAAAGAGAAGGCTCAGTGCTTTTCTTTACACAGCATCCACAGATGCCCTCTAACAAATCATGCTTTTGCCTCAATTCAACATGCCCATCTGCTCAATAGACAGATTAATGCTTATGCCAGACAGAGGGTTTGAACTGTAATGTTTGTCAGGGACATTAGACCAGATTCTTAAACATATTTAGGTGCCTAACATGTATTGAAATCAGTTTGAATGAGATCATCTGATAAAAGTACAAACTGTAGCAATTAATAACAGTGCAATCTACTGATCTATCCATATGGTTCTTATCACCAATGCATCTGGGTAGCTTTTATCTATACAGTACCCTGTGAGGAAGGAAAACATTATCTCCATTCACAAATGTAAATTTGAAACACTTAATTTGTCAGGAGTTCATGCTAGAAATCTGTATCTGAGCCAGAAATAAAACCCAGTACTTATGATTGCCAGTCCACTGCACTAGACAAGTTCAGCCTTCCCCGCTGCAAAGTTGAAAAGGTGACAGGAAACCTCATAAAACAAGAGATCTGTATTGTATGTCTGATGGCAGCATGGGGAAACTTTTCAAAACATTAGTCAGGGAGAGACATGGGGGAAATTATAATTTAATTAGGAAAATTCAGTATGAATTCACAAAAGGGAGATGGTGTTTCAACAAACACCAATAACATTTTTTTAGCTGTAGTAAAAAGAGCTAATAGTGGGAAGGTACATCTCTAATTCAATGAGTTTGTTTGAGGGGAAGATGAAAGGATCAACCTTCTTATGTTTCCTCATGACACAGTAGCAGCCCTTGGCCTGGGGAAACATGGAGAACCTAGCTTTAGCCTGGCACACTGGAAAGGACAAATGGCAGACTCTCAAAAGAGCCATTCCTCTTGAGGGTACTCCACACCGCTCCAAACACAGGCCTGTAGCAAATTTCTTGGAAAACGGAAGGAACGACAAGATTTTGGAGACAGCACCAAGAAATCAGTCTGTTTACACATGGCTGGGATGCTAGCTGCAGTAGCAGCAAGTCTATAAGAAGTTATTTTAATAAAGAGTCTTGTTATTACTCAGCATGCCATATAGAATTGTAAAGGATGAGTTACTTCAATGGGCAAAGAACTAATCTGAAAGATCAAAAAGAAAAAAGCACAATAGTAACTGAATGCAAACAGTTCCACATGTAGGGATATGACTAGTGAAGTGTCACAAGGATTAGCACTAGGATCGACTTTGCTCACTTTATATATTGATGACCTAGAAGAAGGAAGATTCAGAAAGTGGATTACATTTGCTGATGATAAAGAAGTGAAAGGGCAGTCGAAACAGGGGAAGAGGGTAACAAAATTCTGAACACACAGTCTATGAGCTAGAGGGAGATAAGTAGCTTATAAAATTCAAAGTGCATAATCTAAGGTAGTGAGTTTGGAAACAAAAAACAAGGAAAGGGAACATATACGGGATAGTCATGCATTGCAGAACATTAAACAAGAAAAGCATTGGAGATTAGTGGCATATACAACTAACACAATTAGCAACAGTGCTGAATAACAGTGAGAAATAAGGAAGAAAAACTCTGGTACAGAAAAAGTTAACAAATACATTGGAACAAAATCAGCTGAATGCTATAAAAGAGACTGCTTTAAAGTCCAAATATGGCAAATTCCCAGCCAGCTATGAAAAATACATTATAGGAAAAGGGATGGCATAATAGACCCTGTCCAGAAGCAAAAAGCTACTGAAGCATCTTGATTATTCAGGGATCTGAGATGTAGTTTAGGTTTGTATTATTAGAAGACAGAAGATTAAGAGGAGGCTTCACATAATACACAACCCTAAAGGGAAATGCGAGGAGAGATGCTACAAGGAAGTTTTTGCTAGTGACAAATGCAAGGGCAAAAAGGCATGAACTCCAGCTAAGGTCCAGGCACCAAAGGAATTTAGGCAGAATTTCTTTGCACAGAGAATGAACTGTGTAATGCACCAAGGGAAACAACAGGGACAAGCAATGTAAACAGTTTTGAAAAGGAGTTTGACACATATTTAAAAGGAAGGACCATCTTGTGGTCTCTGATATTAACCCCACAGCAGAGGTCATGCATTTAGGTGACCTTCCATCCATGTTATCCTCCCTTATACTCCATAGGCCTGATCTCAAGCCCACTGAACTTAGTAGAAGTCTTCTGACTGACTGGAATGGGCTTTGGATTAAGTCCCATATGAAGAGTGGCTTTTCTATTGAAGTCGTTCTTTTTTTTTCCTTACCACCTGCTTATAATTAGCTCAGTGCTTTATGTTGTACTTTAAGTTACATAAAACTGTCCAGAGTCACCCAGTTTGGGTCACTCTGTTGAGGAACTTATGGTCCTTCCTGGCCACTAGTGTTGCCCCCCTTGTGCTTTTCCTCCTCTGTGTGTGAACTAAAAGATCCTTCCTGCTGTTCTACCCTTCACTTATCCATATATCTATTTGCAATGGCAAGCTGTTGCTTGCACCTCAAGCCTTCCCCCTCTTTTTACCAGTCCCCATACTCGTTTCTCCTTTCTATCCCTGCTGCTAGAACTTTTTCCCTGTTCCTTCCTTGCCTTTCCCTCTATGACCCTCTTCTCCATATCTATAGTATACATTTTTGATTGAACTGTGGACCTCATCGTCCTCCTATGCGTCTTCCTCCTTTCCATCCAAAAACATACCATTCACAGCTTTTCTTCTCTTCTCCAAAAGCTTCATCTTACTAACTGCTCAGCTTTGTGATATTTGAAAGGAGACTACTATCAGCTCTGGGCCACATGACATCTGGATGCCCCCAAATGCCAGCTTCCAACTTCTACCCATGCTACTACTCCATCAGTCCAACACAATTCAATTAGGCAGCTGAGTGAAAGGAGTGGGATAGGAGGGTGAATGTAGCCACAGTGATACTACACCACCAGTGCTTCTTAAAGAGACAGCCTGCTAAAGAGATATCAACTTTTTTTTAAGAGAGTTGGTCCCAACAACTCTGAACCCATAGTGTATGAATGGGCTTGAAATTTCTGTAGTGCATTCCTCTCATCCTTGAAATAAATGTTAAGTGAAGTGTGAAAAACAAACCATTGACCATATTTCTGTCAGAACAGATTCATACTAACAATATTCAGCTTTTCATTATCACCTTGCATTTCTTCTTTGCATCAAAGACTTTTGGATTAAAAACCTTTAGCAGATAGAACTCAACCAATTTCAGTTTCCAAAATCTTGATAATTCTCATCCGAGCCTGCAGTTTTGCCCTGCAATACAAACTCCCATCAGCAGTGCTCACTGGGACATGCCTAATGAGTGTCAGCCTTCCCCTAGGTTTGTAGAGAAGTCTCTGAAACATAACTGTGCCCTACATAATGAGAGAGAGGTACCTGGGGAATTCTAGTCCTTAGTGAACCTCAAGTACAAACCAAGCTCATTCTCTTCTATCTTGCTCTAAGTCAATCTGAATGTATTATGGACCACAGAGTCACAAATTGTATTTGATTATTTATAACCATAAAATAAATGGAATAATTTGGGTCCTGTGAGTTTCCCTGTGACAGATAAGGCAAGAAAAAGCAAATTCCCTGGTGGATATATATGATTAATGTATGATGTATCTGTAATATTCTTGCATCTGACAGCCATTCAGAACAAGCGTGGAGCTGGGACTTTCTACTACTACCCCCACTAAATAAAATACAAACTTCTTAGTTTTCAGCTGATAAATCAGCTCAGATCAGAGAAATATATACATTATCTTGTCTTTGTTCTGAACAATTTTTGTTCCTTCAGATACAGAATAGTCTTCCAAAATGCATTTGTGTAATCAGAAATAAAGATAAAGATAATATTTCCTGGCATTTCTTTAATATATCAAACTAAGATGAAAGACTAGGGACTTGCTGACCATCAAGGACAATATCTTCCTATGATTAAAGCTACCTATGTAACCTGGACAAAACTACATCAAAGTGCTCGTTAGGTGAACATGTATGTGTAACCA
Source organism: Alligator sinensis (assembly GCF_000455745.1). Taxonomy (NCBI): domain Eukaryota; kingdom Metazoa; phylum Chordata; order Crocodylia; family Alligatoridae; genus Alligator; species Alligator sinensis. The sequence goes on from NW_005842698.1 coordinate 543,338, forward strand.
AACTAAGTCAGAGACTTTCAGTTGTGTTAAAATCCAGACCTCTGCAGAAAATCAATTTCTGTGAGGGGGATGTATAAAGAACACTATCACTGCACTCTGCCACCTTCCCAGTGACATATCTCTTACCACAGTGGAAAAACAAAACCTGTGTTTATTTTACTGCACTGAGAGAGACATCCAGTAAAGACTTGTGCCTTACAAAACCAGCTGGCTGAGAGCAAAAAAATTAAAGGAAACTGATCTAATTCATTTGTTCCTGCTATTAAATATTACAAGAATTAAGTATAAGTTATCAGGGGGCATGTCTACACAAGCAATTAATGTGACTAAATAAACTGTGGTGCAATTTGAGATGGAGTAAACTATCCCAATGTCACCATCTACACGTGTGTTTAAGTGTAATTTAATCTGCCATCGAATAGTACCTGTATCTGCTGAGACTATCTGACAGCACTGTAAATTAGTCAACACTAGCCAATTTGCCATGCATGGGTAGATGGTGACACTTTGCTGTGCAGTAAATTAGTCTCCCGCACAGTAAAGTGCACATGTAGATGCACCTAAGGACTCTTATTTTTTTGACATTCCCATAAAGCTTGAAATAGTTTAAATAGTTCATTCTTATATGGGAAGGGAGAAAAGATTGCATACACATACTGCAGAGAAATGCAGATGCTTTCAAAAGCAGTGGCATTTAGTTGGGCAAGCAATAAGCACATGCAGTCAGCAAAAGCCTACACACCAGAAATCTATCCAGGATCTCCACAAACTCTTCCACAGCCAACATATAGAACATACTATACGTCAGATGCATGTTTAGGTCTTCAGAGTCATAACTTCTAACCATCCACAAAGACAACCCTGTTCCCAAAATGTAATTATGTTTATTTTTTGGAGGAAGGAAAATGCTACTGCATTATCACAAAACTGACACAAGGAATAGATTTTGGCACCAAAAATGCCAAAAATGTGCATACATTATTCAATCTGAAAAAAGCAATATCCCAGCTATTTTCCTGCTGGGTTAAAAAACAGGATGCACTTAAATATAAAACAAACCAGGCCAATCACCAAGAGTCAAAATCTCTTTGATGCACTTGATAACAGAACTCTATTGTTTCTCAGTTGGACATGGACCATTTGGAGACCATCTGTACATCCAGGTTTTATTGCACACACAGAAGATATTTTACAGTAACCAGTCTACATTTTTAATGCTTCTTCAGGGGGGGCCTTTGGAGTGAGTTTAAGGAATTTTAAAGAGGAAGATATAACAGGGGGAATAATGCCACTAAGTGCTTTAAACTGACTGTGCTCCTTGGTATGATAGGAGAGTGAGCGAGCGTAGCAAAAGTATATTGGAAAGGTGCTGATCCTCCGGAAATTCAGATTCATTCATTTATTGCTTACTTTCAGGAGTAATTAGTGCTTTCATTTCTTGGTTAATGCCTCCTAATGGTCACTTTATTCTAGAAACTGCATAGTAGCATAATGGTGAGAAGGAAAATTAATTGTGTAAAAGAGCTTTCTTGGGATCAGCCTGATAAAATCTAAAGGGAAAAATATTTTATCTCAGACCTAAGAATGAGCATGACTTTTTTCCAGATGAAGACAGAACAGAATAATTTGTCTGGCATTGTACAGAACTCTAGACAAAAAGGAACAGATAATACAGACCAAGTGCTTTGAATAGGGTTTTTAAACCCGAAAGCTTGCTAAGAAATTTTTTTCCAACTATTTAAGTTGGTCTATAAAAGATATCAGATTCACCCTAACAACCTTGTCTGCCTTGAATTTCAAGGGACACATCTACCAATAGCACACCATTCTGCCCATATGAGGTCATGATTTTAATTTGTGTGTTTCTACTGGAGACTCTGATGTAAGGGATGTAATTTGGATTTGAGAAAACTGATGTTCTGATGCTCTTTTAATTTATTTCCCCTCTACCTCAGCATTGGGGGTTGTGAATAAAGTTAAGTGAATAAATAGCTTAGGAATCTTCTGGAACTCCTTTATAGTTGAACCTCATATTTGTGCTTACAATACATGCTCAGTCTCTTACAGTCCAGGGACAGCAGTACAATTGTTTTAAAAGCTCATGCCTCTCTGAACCAGTTAGTATCTAAGGTACCACCCTGCCCTATCTACGTTTTGCAATTTGGTATTAGAGACACCAGTTATACTTCCTAAACAATCATTCTCCAATGCAGGATGGGACAAGGAGCCTGGAGGTATTTGATCATCTCTGCCACTGGAGTCTAAACCTCAGAGGTGACTCTGGAATTCAGAGAAGAGGGAGTTATACAGGCAAGTAACTTCCCTGACCCTAACATGCTGCAGACTGCCCAGGGGGTTTCTGCCCTTGTGCAAATCCTGGAGGAGGAAGCACAGCTCTTAGTCACTCCTAGAGCAGGCAGAACTCTGCTGAAGTAAAAGGAGTTTTGCTTGACTTAGCAGGAAGTAATAGCTGAGTAAGAGGTTCAGAAATTGACCCATCATTTGTCTAGCAGACATCTCATATCAACCAGAAATGCTCATCATCCAATAAAATTTCATCAGAAATGTTTGATCTGGCTCTATGGTGAGCCAGCGGCATCCTCACATCCTTAGACCAAGCAGATAGGTACTCTAAATCCAGAGAAGCAAGACACAGCCTCATCAATAAATGAGCTGTTAAATTGATTTCTTCTCATTGAATGGCACTTCATTCACAAATGCATCTTGTTTCATGAAGACCATTTTGCTTTTAAAAACTTGGCTGTTCTGATCTAAAACACTTTCAATATAAACATGCCTTTCAAAACTCTTATTGGCTTTGTCAATGTGTAAAATCCCATTTTTTCCACATATTCACAGTAATTCAGACCTAGATGTCAATCACTTTTTCTTCCCACAAAACAATTTTATACTATAGAGTACATTTCATTCCTGTCATGGCACACAGTGAACTATTTGAAAAGGATAAATATCACTTAAGGAAATATTCGGTGCCATTCCTTCTGCTGTATCTCCTTTAAAATGCTGTATCCTATTGTATTTTCTCTTACAACCTGGCTTTGTTTGCATAGAGAATCCTGAGTGGAACGTTGCACCTCACTTGTTCCAAGCTTATGAGGAAAAAAGTGCAAAACCATTACTTTGCAAAAATAGATAAGTAAGGATCTTGCCTGTCAAATGATGTCCCCCATGCTTGCCAGACCAAAAAATGACTGGATAAATCCAGTGCAAGACTTTATAATCCATGGATCATGAAATGCCTTGGGGATGAAGAGTCCATATTGTGCATTTCTTCATGTTTCTTACTTTTTTCCCCCCATCACTGTGATGCAGAAACTGCAATGCATTGCAAAACAGCTGCTCTCAGAGTCTATAAATATACACAGGTCAATCTCTGACGAAATATTTCCTAGTTAAGGATGCTATCCCAAACTCCAACCTGATCGGTGATATTTCAGATGCAACACTGAGTTCATGGAATGTTACAGATCATTATGGTAAGGTAGTCAGTGTAAACCTGCTGTACTGCTCATAACACGCCCAGACATTTTTAGCATAATTGTTCTCACAAACAGCCAGAGGTAGCAAAACAGCTATTCATGTGATCAAGCTATTCTTATACAGTATCTGTCTCATGCTACTTCCATATGTTACTTGTGGCATCTGCCACTGTTTTCACTTGAGGGGGGTGTTGTTTGTTTGTTTTTCTTCTCAGCTCTGCAATCCATATCTGCTTTTGTTTGGGGAATACAAGCCTATATTGTGATACTTCAGACTGGAAGACAATGAACGCCTTGTCCGGGTTTCATGTACGGTGGGCTTAATACTCAAGAGGGCCTAACATGATCTCAGTGCAGCTGTAATGTCATTATCTACCTCCACTCAAGGGGGCAATATACCCCCTGCTGTAAATTAGGGCTGTTTCAGCAATGCTCTGATTCATGTCAGCAGAAATGGCCCACGGTGATTGGTGGTGCCAGCAAAGATGTAATTAGAGCACAGCGTATTCTGGCTTGCTTTTTCCTGCCCTACGCACTTGGTCTTGCCTTCTCTGTCAAAGGCCAGGAAGGCCTTTCAAGAACACAATGTGGGAAACCACAATTTTGAGCCTTTGAAGCTGCCTTGTCCTGATCTGGCAGAGTCCAAGTTCCTTCCTTGCTGCCTATCATCCCTTCATATGAAGCACCTTAGGCCACCATGTAACCAGCCAGCTATGCTGGCCAGTAAGTAATAGGGTTGGACTTATGCCCACACATCTCAACCTACCTACTTGTTCATTGAGTGCCATAACAGACAGATGCCCCTGGGACAACTAAGAGATTTTTAATAAATAGCAGAGCAGTAGGTTAGGCCAAGGTTTCATTCTGATGGTCTCTGGCAGAACCACACAGAGGAATAAAGGGCTCCTCCTCCACCTACGCAGCTGGGTAAAGAGTATGAAAATATCGTTTCAGAGTGAGCAAAGCAAGCAAAGTCCTGAGGTCCTGAGAACTCTGCAGCTAAGAATCAGGAACTTTGCAGCTAACTCAGATGGAAACTAATGATACCAGACCTCTTGTTTTTGTTTACACACAAGAGCATAGGTG
>NW_005842698.1:547933-576376 GCF_000455745.1 Alligator sinensis
ATTGACCCTCGCTTGACAGGGAGTGGGGGGCAACGGCCAGTGCCCCCCACCCCCGAGAATGTGGAGGCACCGAGAGGAGCACTGGCGGCCACTTCAGTTTTCCACTGCCACTTTCACCGGCACAACCCCCCTACCAGTCGGTGATCGACTGCTGGGGAGACGCCCCCACAGTTGGCTGCTGGTGCCCCCCCAGGATCAAGAGGCACCAATCACCCATGCACAAGAGTAGAAAAGGAAATGGGTTAACCCATATTATTCCTCAAGCATGGTGGCATGATTTGGGGCCAGATTCACACTTAGTTGCTCTTGTAACAAGGCAATATAAATTATGTCATTGCACCAGCCTGAACTGCTGGACCTCAGGAAATATGCACTCAAAGTCAGGCAGGTGAGAGACATAGGATCACCACTGGGGCTGTGCTGGGTTGAAAGTGCATCTAACTGAAGTGTTATGACCTACTGTCTGGTACAGTTTCCATAGCTGTGGTCCTGCATGTGGGGTTATGGGTACATTTGCTGTGTATCTCAGGGTTGATTCTAGCCTCTAATCCTTCTCAAGAGATTGTTGTTGGGTGTAATGATGGGGAAAAAATTAAATGTTCAAGTTACTTTGGACCTGTATGAAAAAATTATCCAGATAAATACTTCCATTGGGATAAAGGGGTTTAAAATAAAACAAGTCTTAGTTCTTACCAGCTGATGGTATATGAGGCACAGAACAGAGCTTGAAAAGAGGAGTGTTTTGCTTTGTAAATTCAAATCAGAAGAGCAGGTTCCTTATGCTTTCAAGAACACTGCAACACCATTTGTTCCCACAGCAGGCTAAAGAAACCAGCATGAGAGGAGGAAATGAAGGCAAAGAATTGAAAATAAAATAAAGTCTAGATGTTTGGATGACCCAGACCAACACTGTGCAGGAGAGAAATTGGGAGACTAATCCTTCTCCATTTTTGAAAGATTGGCATAAGTCTTATAGGTAAAGGGAGAACACTGATCTTTTAAAAATGATTTGCTTTCCACATTATTATTCCCCAGTCTCTAACCACATTTTTTGCAGTATTAAGATCTTTCTGAACAAGCACTGGAAGTTGAGACAACTAATATATTTTTGATACATAACAGTAAATTTGTCCAACTGTTATCTTCTGAAAACAGAATGGCTAAGGATCTTAATTGATACCCTATATTAGATGGCTGCTTTAATGCATATCTCTATGTCTGTTAACTAATGTTGTCTAACCTTATTAAAAATGAATGCATGGTCTTTTGTTTTTTGCCAATTGAGTTCAGTTAACTGACCTCAGGGAAAAATAGTAAGATACCTGGACTTATTCCTGGGATCTCTTTACCTCTTGAGATGAGTGTGTATCCCCCACTGAGCCAAAGAAAAACAATGTACAGACTTTGAATGGAGACTAGATACTAGCACTACTTTTGACACATTTGTGGGCATTGCCAATGAGAGTGAAGAAAACAGAAATGGAACAGAAATAGTTTTATGCTGGTCTGTGAGGTACAGTTAGAAGAGATTCAACAATGAAACCAGAGTTAGGCACTTCAGTTGTAACTAGTAATTTATTGAACAAATTCCAACTGATGTTCCATTCATGAACTGTTCTTTATGGGTGTCTTTAGACGTGCTCCAGGGGTGGGGGTGGAGCACTTTAATTAGAACGGCTCTCAGGAGCCACTCTAATTAAAGCGCGTGCAGCATCTCATGTATTCAGCATTCTGCACTTCAGAATGGCGGCAGGGGTGGTTTAACCAAGGCTTGCTCATTAAGCTTTAGTTAAAGCTCCCCAACCACCATTTTGAAGTGTGGGGACACTGAATACATGAGATGCTGTGGATGCTGGGGTGTGCTAATTAGCATGTTGCTGCAGACTCAATTAATTGAGTCTGCTCCAACACACAGTAATTACAGCACATTGGAGCAGGCATTCCACACATCTACAGGTACCTTTTTAGATCATAATTTTGAATTTTGGGGAGTTCAAAACTATGCAATGGATAGATTGTGTCAATAATATTTCCCAACTTGATCATAAGCAGTACATCATTCATACTCAACATTAAGAGCTTACTTCCTATGAAGACACTGTACTGTTTAACACGTGCTGTTTTGATGAATTTGCCTTACAATGAACTCATTTGGAGAATTTCCCTGTAAAAGAAGCATGAGAGTTATATGAACCCATGTAAAGCAAATCTATTTAAAATTATGAGTATTTGCAAAAAAAAAAACCCCGTTGTCCTTATGCTCAACATCTTCCAATTGATCGTACCAGGCCTGCATGCCATCAATGGAAGGCTTCCTGTAGACCCTGTAGTGGATTGCTGTCCATAGTTTCAAACTGGGGCACCTTTTCTAGCAGTAAGAACATTTTTTCATCAGTGGACAAGATTTACAGTGAAACTGCCTGCAGTCTGTGGTAGATTTCCCTTCATTTTGTCCAATTTTCCCCACAAGTGGATGAGTGAGATAACTTGACTTAATTATGTCATTTTAGCACCAGCCTCTTTGGTGGCAATTACAGAGAAAAAAGAGAATGGAATCCCTGGGAGCTTTTCTAAGTTCTTTATTATTTTCTCTTTGAAAATTATCCTTCCATACTTCATCTTGAGCTGCCTCTTTTCAAGCTGAATAGCCCTGTTGCTGCTGCTGAATGTACGGACATGACCACCCACACTTAGAACAACCTTCCTTCTTGCTGAGTTTCTCTGAAATGGTAGGCAGCAGGGCTCATGCAGCAATAAAACTTCATGATCACAGGGGAAGGAAATAGTGCGAAGCCTAGCATCCCCTGCTGTTTCCATATGATTTCCTAATTTCAAAATAGTCTGAGAAATAATGGAAGGGAAATATATTGTGAGAATTTCCTCTGTGCTCTTGTTCCATTTCCCACTTGGCTTGTTATTTGTGTGAGGAATTCTATTAAACTTCTATCCCAAACCAGCAGAGTTAGCCTGAAGAAACCAAACTTTTCTCCCCCTATGTTAAAGGTCAATTTTCCTCTTGACCCCAAGAAGTGGAGTCAACACAGTCATTTTCTCTGGCTTGAGAGCTTTCACTCCCATGCAACATGAATATGGTCAAATATGATCAGAAGAGGAGGATTTACCACAAACTGTAACGTTAGTTTTGAGCCCCTAAAGTTTAGGTTGTTTATATCCCATATCAGGTTCAGTTTGTTACAGGGCTGAGATCTAATTGTAGATATTTCTGATACTGGTCCAAACATAGTTTCAGAAAAAAAACATTTTTGGTTGTTTGGACACAGACTTTTGATCTCATCACCAGGAACAGTTACTGAGTATCACCATTCAGAAGCTTAAATAGGATGTAATACATGTCAGGTAACTTATCCTAATAGCATACTTCTTTCCCTGAAAAGTTATGCCTAAACCTCTTCCCTAGGAGGATGAGCCAGTCCATTGATACTTTAGCCTTAAAGACTATGGATTATAGCAGAGATTCACAAAGATTACTAATTTTTAAAGGTAAAAAATGGAATCATAGAAAAGACTTGCATTTTTATACTGAACATATATTGTTGGTGAATAAGTTACCTGGAAAGATAAGTATTCTGCTCTTGGTGTATTTAATAAATAGCAAACAGTAAAATGTTACTGTTAGCTAAAAAATAGCCAACCATAAATACAAGTAACAATAGAAAAGTCAATCAGAGAATCCAAGCATTTTCCAAAGTTTAGCACTTGACATAGAGGAATGTCATCTTCAGACTGTATTATGAACAATCATAGCAGAATAGACCAAAAAAACAAAGGCAAGTGATGAATGCTTAATACAGCAATGCACACACTTGAAGTCTCTGTTCTGTAACTTCTCACTTCTCTCACCTTGGCCCAGTTAGCTCTGTCAAGATGGAATGTCAGCCTTCACTCACATTTCTTCTTTCATTTCAAAGCAGCCTATTATCATTATTTGAAGATGCATTTTTGTGGTTTCCTTTTCCTTTATATGCCTCTAAACTATTTGGGGAAAAAAAAAACCCAAGGAAGTGAATGAAAGCTGACATTACACTGAATTAGGCACTTAAGCATTCCAGCTCTTTTATTTCAAAACATAGTGGATTGTTGTCCCAATAGGCAAGGGGGTTTTGGTGTGATAGATCCTAATGAGAATGCATGTGCTCTGTATAACTAAGTCACAGAGGGGCATTGCTTTTAAATTCTGTGGATTGCCTGGTAGACCTGCTATTTGCTATTCCTTCTTCCCTCCATACCTCCCCAGAGTTTCACAGTCTTTGAACATCACAAAAGAAATGATAATGGTTTACCTCACGTACAATATTGTGCTTAGCTACAAATTGGCCTGACACAACAACCAAAGCCCCATGGTGCTAGAGGTTTGCTTTCATAGCTTATTGTAACTCTGCTATTAGAGTAGGAAAACATACTAAAAGGTCACAAAGTACGGCTAAAAATGATACTGAGATAGAAGGGTCATGTGAACTTTGGAGAACTGGAGCCCCAGCCATGGCACACTTCACCTTCCATCTCTCATGCTGCTCTGATTTTACATTATCTGGATAGGTTAGACTATGCCACCACACATTCACACAGACTGAATCCCATCGTGTGATTGTTGCCCAGCAACAGCAGCTAGAACAATTTGTTTTTGGACCACTCTGAAGATGATTGCATTTGCTGGGTGTTTTTCCCCCTCTGGTACCTATTCTTGGATGCTGTAAATATTCATCTGAGTTTTGAATATACAGTAGTTTTCCCCTTTAGGTAAAAACACACCATTTAAATGAGATTTTAAGAGTACTTTACCACATTTCCTTTAATTTTGTAGATGTAATTTTTCACATGAAAAGGTATTGTTGGGCATTGGGGCATTTTGTTTTGTTTTCTGTGTCATAGATTTCAGCTGGAGAAGAACTGGCCCTTTATTATCATATCATAAGCACAATATTGATTCATTGCTTTGTTTGAGGTACAGAAACAGTGATGGATTGAAATAGTTGTAAATACTTGAACTGCTTTAAAACAGTCTGGTAAAGATAGATTCAGATCCAGGATTCTTTATTTCTTTTCTAATTGTTCCCTCCAATAAATATCTTTCAGAGGCCCTATGAGTAATATTCCCATGTTCTCTTAAAATAATTTGTCTGTTGACTATAAAGCCAAAATCAACATCTCTGGGTGCATCTACACAAGACATTTTACTACACAGTAGAGCAAATTACTGTAGAGTAAGCATAACCACCAACACATGCAGACCCGTACTGCACAGTAATCTGCTCTACTTAGCAGTTAATTTGCTACCTGCAAATGCAAGTAGCAAATTAACTGATGAGTAATTACTGCACAGTAAGGCACACATAGACAGATGACCAAGAACAAATTTGCTCCCAGTCAGCTGGGCAGCAGGGGGAAGAAGATTGCCCCCTGTCCCCGAGAGCTGCCTGCTCCCAGGGCAAGCTCCATCACTTGACCCTGGGCAGGGACAATGTCCCCCTGCCCCAGAAGCAGGGAGCTCCTGGCCCCAGCTCTGGGATCACAGAGTGGAAACTGAGAGATTGCTCTGTGCCCTTACTCTGTGGAGTGAGGACTGGGAGATTGGTCCCTGCCCTGACTCTGGGATCACAGAGTTGGGGCTGGGAGCTCCCTGCATGGAAAGAGTTCCCCACCCATCCTGGAGCTGGCTGGGACCTACCCCAGAACACGACAGCTGCTGGCCAACCCTGAGCTGTGTCGGAAAGTCTGCACATGCAGTCCGGAGCTGGCTGGAGACTGTCCCATCTTGGGAAGTCCCCAGCCAGCTCCAGGCCATACATGCAGACTTCCCCAAGCAGTCCGGGGCTGTCCAGGAGCTCTCCCAGTCAGAAGCAGGTCCCAGCCCCTCAGCTTTTTCCCAGCCCCATGCCTCGATTGGGTGATTGAGGCACAGGATTTGGAAAGAGCTGTGGGGAAGAGGCAGGTCCCAGACCCCTGCCCCGATCCTCTGGTGGGGCAGCTAGGGAATTCCCAGCCAGGGGCTCACTGCTAGCTGCCCAACAGGCAGATTGGGGCAAGGGGCTGAGACCTGCCCTCCCCCATAGCTATTTCTAACCCCCTGCCCCTGATCAGGGAGCTGAGGCCAGGAAGTCCCTGATGCTGAGGCAGAGGGACATTGTCCCTCCTTGGGCTCCATCACCAGAGCCCACCCCAGCAGCAGACAGCTCCTGAGGGCAGGGAGCAATCTCCCAGCCCCTGCCAGGAGACAGCTGTCTCCTGGTCCCATGCTCCCTGCCAGCTCCTGGGCTAGCAGCCTAGAGCTCCCCCTGCCTGCTGCCGGGCGCATCTACACATGCACATACAGCTGGATGGGCTTACTCCAAAGTAATTTATTCTGGAATAAACCCACCCTTGGTGAGATGTCTACACATGCAAGGATTTGGGAGAAATTTGCTGCTTCTGGCAGCTGTCTGCTCTTGCCCCCTTTGTCCCTGCACCAGCACCCTCTATGTTACACTTTCCCCTGCTTTCACCTACCATAGCGCACGTCTATAAGTGCTATTAATACGAAACAAACTCCAGCGCATATTGCACTAGAGTTTGTTCCTGGGTGTACTGTTTGAATGTGCATCCAGGACTGCAGCACATTGAACCAGGTTGGAACAGCCCCCACTGGAAGTGGGCTTGGGGGGGTCAGCCTGCCAGGCCAAGGCTGCTCTGCCTCAGCTCAACGTGCTAGAGAGGCTGGCCAGGGCATGAGCATGCTTCAGCATGGAGTTAGCTGACAGGCAGCTCCCACACTGAAGCACCCTTGTGCCCCAGACAGCCATGTCAGCATTTACACGTATGGTGCTGCCAAGTAAAAAAACTCTGGAGCAGGATACTACTTGTATTTACAAGAACTGCCATGCTGTGGAGTTAATTTGTTTCCTGCTGCCTAGTAGGGCTGCACGTGTAGACGCAAGACATTTACTGTGGAGCTAATTAGTCTACTCCACAGTAAATCTCTCATAAAGATGCACCCATAGTTATTTACTTTGAAGCTTCCAGGCTCCACCACAGTAAGTCGTCAGACATGCAGCCTCAAGGAAAATGTCCCTAGCTTGTCAATCTAAGGCTCCCCTGTCCCACATTAGTTTCTCTCCTTGTTTAGTTGGATTACTAAAATGTTCTGGTCTCTTTTCTTCATGATCTTGCATAACAGAGTCTCTCCTCTCTCCCCACTTACCTCCCTGGTCTCTTATTGCACTGACCCCTATACATCCACGTCACTTCACAAGCTAACCCAACCTTTTATCCCATATTTGAGTGTCTCACACTTCCGTTCTTGTGCCTTTTCCATTCAGGATGAGGAAGAACAGGGGCAAATGGAATCCAAGTACAAATTGTTGACTTCTAAAACATCAAAATAACGTCATTTCAGATTGGAAGCTATTCATTTTAATACCATATTTGGTATCTAGTTAACATGTTGTCTAGTTCTGTTTGGGTTTGTCATGCAATATTGCTTACACCCACCAAGCCCAGAAATGCAGTGAAGACAATTCAGGAATGTCCCCTGCAATCTCCCTCAAGCACACAAGAGCCAAAGGTTTCAGGAGTGGCTTAACCAGTGCATTTCCAGATTTGGCACTTGTGAGCAAGAGCAGGTGGTTTGAACATACTTGGGAGTGTACCTCCCTGAAAGCACCAAGACTATGGTGTAGACAAACCCTACGTGTCCAATTTTAGGTACAATAGCAGTCCCACTGAAGCCAGTAGGACTATTGCAATGATTAAAGTGCTTCAGTATTTTGCTGAATTCAGGCCAAGGTGTTTGGTTCTCTGCAGATAGGAATCATGGACTTTATCACATATCGCTGTAATTCCATTGTACGCTCTCCCTGACTTGCATTAATTATGTTCTTATTACCACTCATCTATAGAGCAGCTGTACAGCATTTATGTGGCCTCTGCTAGGTTGCCAATTACAAATAGGAAAAATTAAGATGGCCTTAATCTGACCTCATGTTTTCCCAACAGTTGTGTTTGTTGTATCAAGGATACTATATTAAACTAAACATTTATATATAATGGGATATATATATCTATATATCTATATATATAGATATATATATAATTATACACACAGGTATCATATTCATTGCACAGCATTTCATATAAAAAAATAATTGCAAGAACCCAAACATCTCCTTTGATCTTATATTTAGGAACATATCAAACAGCACCAACAAATCTCATACATATATCAGCATCATGGTAACATAGCTAAGCTTCACTGAACCTGATGCCAAATTACCTTTTACAGGGCAATTATAAAATCTTATAATCATGCAAATTAGTAGTAAGCAGTTTACGTATCCCAATTAAACTACCACCTGCTATTCCAAGATCTAAGTTAGTCATAGTCAACTTTTCCCCTTTCCATTTTAGAGAAAGTTTCATTATAGAGAGGAGATTTGATGAGTGGAATAGATTTCCAAGGAATAGAAGGTTCCACTATGAAGGCATTTGCAGGAAACTTATTTAAAAACAAAACAAAATATTCAAGAGAGAGAAGTGGATGGACCCAGGCTGGCCAGGGCATGAGCATGCTTCAGCATGGAGTTAGCTGACAGGCAGCTCCCACACTGAAGCACCCTTGTGCCCCAGACAGCCATGTCAGCATTTACACGTATGGTGCTGCCAAGTAAAAAAACTCTGGAGCAGGATACTACTTGTATTTACAAGAACTGCCATGCTGTGGAGTTAATTTGTTTCCTGCTGCCTAGTAGGGCTGCACGTGTAGACGCAAGACATTTACTGTGGAGCTAATTAGTCTACTCCACAGTAAATCTCTCATAAAGATGCACCCATAGTTATTTACTTTGAAGCTTCCAGGCTCCACCACAGTAAGTCGTCAGACATGCAGCCTCAAGGAAAATGTCCCTAGCTTGTCAATCTAAGGCTCCCCTGTCCCACATTAGTTTCTCTCCTTGTTTAGTTGGATTACTAAAATGTTCTGGTCTCTTTTCTTCATGATCTTGCATAACAGAGTCTCTCCTCTCTCCCCACTTACCTCCCTGGTCTCTTATTGCACTGACCCCTATACATCCACGTCACTTCACAAGCTAACCCAACCTTTTATCCCATATTTGAGTGTCTCACACTTCCGTTCTTGTGCCTTTTCCATTCAGGATGAGGAAGAACAGGGGCAAATGGAATCCAAGTACAAATTGTTGACTTCTAAAACATCAAAATAACGTCATTTCAGATTGGAAGCTATTCATTTTAATACCATATTTGGTATCTAGTTAACATGTTGTCTAGTTCTGTTTGGGTTTGTCATGCAATATTGCTTACACCCACCAAGCCCAGAAATGCAGTGAAGACAATTCAGGAATGTCCCCTGCAATCTCCCTCAAGCACACAAGAGCCAAAGGTTTCAGGAGTGGCTTAACCAGTGCATTTCCAGATTTGGCACTTGTGAGCAAGAGCAGGTGGTTTGAACATACTTGGGAGTGTACCTCCCTGAAAGCACCAAGACTATGGTGTAGACAAACCCTACGTGTCCAATTTTAGGTACAATAGCAGTCCCACTGAAGCCAGTAGGACTATTGCAATGATTAAAGTGCTTCAGTATTTTGCTGAATTCAGGCCAAGGTGTTTGGTTCTCTGCAGATAGGAATCATGGACTTTATCACATATCGCTGTAATTCCATTGTACGCTCTCCCTGACTTGCATTAATTATGTTCTTATTACCACTCATCTATAGAGCAGCTGTACAGCATTTATGTGGCCTCTGCTAGGTTGCCAATTACAAATAGGAAAAATTAAGATGGCCTTAATCTGACCTCATGTTTTCCCAACAGTTGTGTTTGTTGTATCAAGGATACTATATTAAACTAAACATTTATATATAATGGGATATATATATCTATATATCTATATATATAGATATATATATAATTATACACACAGGTATCATATTCATTGCACAGCATTTCATATAAAAAAATAATTGCAAGAACCCAAACATCTCCTTTGATCTTATATTTAGGAACATATCAAACAGCACCAACAAATCTCATACATATATCAGCATCATGGTAACATAGCTAAGCTTCACTGAACCTGATGCCAAATTACCTTTTACAGGGCAATTATAAAATCTTATAATCATGCAAATTAGTAGTAAGCAGTTTACGTATCCCAATTAAACTACCACCTGCTATTCCAAGATCTAAGTTAGTCATAGTCAACTTTTCCCCTTTCCATTTTAGAGAAAGTTTCATTATAGAGAGGAGATTTGATGAGTGGAATAGATTTCCAAGGAATAGAAGGTTCCACTATGAAGGCATTTGCAGGAAACTTATTTAAAAACAAAACAAAATATTCAAGAGAGAGAAGTGGATGGACCCAGACGGATCATATGGCTTCCTTTTAGAAAGAACCACATTGCTGCGTACTTCAATACTGGGTAAGTGAGGTGAACCACAGAGTAAAATAGATGACAACTGAAGCTCACATTAAGCCAAGGCAGTAAGGTGCACCTATATAAAATGCTTATTTCACCGGAACATTTTCAAGTTTCAATTTCTTAATTTTACTGTAGAAAAACCATTGTGCTTATTTATTACCTGCTAAGTCCACAGACTGTGCTGAAAGAGATTCTTTTTCCTGACCATGTTCAGCAACAAAAAAAAATAGCCACTATCTGGGTTCCTAAAATAACAAAAATGACATAACATACCAGAGCCTGCAGAATTAACTAGTATGATGCAAATCAAATGTCTCAAGCTGAATGTCAGACATCAAATGCACCAGATAATGAGAACCAGTGTCAATTCCGGAAAATGTTATGGAAGAATGATTTTTTAACCAACCTCCATTCTTCCCCCCTGGAAGGCTGAGCATATGATTCCAATCACATAACTGTGACAGAATCTATGCATATATAAAGCTTTTCCTTAAATTTCCAAGAGGTCATTATTAATGGTTTGTAGCCAACAGCACTCCTCTTCACGACCCGTTTAGTTGACATCTATCCTGACAAGATTCATGCAGTTTTGACAGACTCTCTGCATGTACAAAGAGTTTCTTCTTAAATAATCAAGAACTCATTAGTGTTCTGTAGCCAACAGCAAGGGTTCCTCAGAGGCACAGTTCCTGAAGGCCAGCTTGGCTGACATCCTTAAGAGTTGTGAATTCCTTGGGCCAGATTCTGATCTTGGTTGAACTGCCTTTTTACATTACTATCATACCATTTCCTTTTTGGAATTACTCCCACTTTATTCTTCTACCAGCTGAGGATCAGACCACTGAGATTTCTGTATAAGGGAAGCTTTCATGAAGTATAACCCATAAATTTGCTTGCCCCTGCAGTTTTATAAGATGAAAACAAAACTTCTGAAGAGAAGACTTAAGAAACTACAAATAGAAAATCACTTTTTACTTCCTTTGCCTGCACCCCCAATCCAGCTGTTTATGGTCATAATAATACAGCTTGAGCATTGTGAAATTCATGCATGTGGCTAGGGAAGACATCCCGTAAAGGGATTTTTTTTAAAAAAATCAACAGGGTCCACACACTCCTAAAGACTCTCAGGGCATGTCTACAGGTGTATTTACTGAGCAGTAACTTACTGCACAGCACATGGTTTTTAGACCGGCATCTACACATGTAGGCATTACAGCGCAGTAGCATTGTGTGTGCTTTGACTCAGAAGTAAAGTTACTCCAAAGTCAGAGCACACACACAGTGTTACTGTGCAGTAAGGAATCTACATGTGCCTGCCTTATTGCACAGTAACTAAGACAGCGTAAATTTGAGTTACTATGCAGTAACTGAAAGTTACTGTGCAGTACAGGCACACATCTTCACATGCTCACTTGTACTGTGCAGTAACTATGGTGACTTATGCCAAGTTGCTTGCCCATACTGAAAATGTATGCCCAACTCAGTGAAAAGCACCACAGTTACTGCATAGTACAGGCAGTCATGTGTAGATGCACACCCGTACTGCGCAATAACTTTCAGTTACTGTGCAGTAACCTACATTACTGTGCAGTAACTGTGCATGTATAGATGTGCCCTCAGAGTTATTCTCTGTATCATAAACTACCATTCTAGATAGAATAAAATGCAATAACAGCACAAAATATATGAATCCACAAAATCAAGAACAGCATGATTTTATTCTTTGAATGCATCCACTCTTGAAAATGTCATGCCAAGTGCTAGTTCTGAATGCACCATTTCTAGTGATTCACCACCAGAACTGCAGAAAACTAAGGGGACCATGAATTAGGGTTGAAAAAGGGAAATTCTCCTTTATAGATCTAGTTTATATAAGAAAGTCAGATCTCTAAAAATGTTGTTGTTTTACTTTATGGCTGGGCATTTTAATGATTCAACCAATATATTTGCAATCAGTAGCAGTTAGACTATATTTACAAGCAGCATATCAAAGATCCTTTTCATATCATGGAAGCTGAAAAAATTCCAGTTCTTGTGCCAGATAAACGTGAAAGATTACACAGCTGCAGTGTCCTGAGGTTACAAAACTGCCAGTTTAACAAGGGAGATATGCAGCAGCGCTGATGTATTTATAGGAGTTTAGACATTTATATTGCTTTTTAAAAGAAATGTAATGATCCAATCCATAAATAGCATGAGCATCATCAGTTTATTGCCTTTTTCGTTTAATGGGATCTTACAGTATAAAAACATATCAATAAAACATTCCTGTGAAAGTGAAACTGGCAATAAGTTCTCCAGGGCAGAGTCTGCCTCTTACCATGACTTTGTACAGAGCCTAGAACAAAGGGCTCTGATCTGACTGAGGCCTTTAGGCATTAACATAATCTAAATCTTAGGTAGCCAGGAGAAGAAAGCTGAAATCTACAACAGCCTATAGAAACAAAGCAAATAATTACATTACTTCCCTAAAAAAACCCTTCAATCTAATGATTGTTTGGCACTTGGGCCAGGTCCCAAGACTCTTGCTCATTTTAATGGTTTTGTGATTAAGTCTGTGCTTGTGAACCAGATATATAAGAGAAGAAGTAGACATAGCACAGGTACAAGAATATCCACTCTGTTGTGGAAAGCAGGAAAACTTTGCACCCCTGCTGTCCTCAAAGACATGCAAACATCAGTATTTGAGGACAGGTAGGTAGAGGAATTAATTTAATTCTTAGCTTTTCAAATTCACAGCGGGTCAGATCCTGACTTTGGCTCCCGTGCAATCACTCTGGCAGCCAGGTGACAAAAGCAACTGACTGCTGAAAAAGCTCCCAGTGTGAAGAAGGACAGAAGTGGTATGCAATGGTGCTCTTATGATTTACTGGAAGTTAAAGGAGCCTGGGTCCTTTTCTAATTTGTAGACTAAACTGGCCTCTTGTCTTGGGGACCAGGCAAGTGCTGAGGTAGCATATTTCCACCATCACCTTCCCTCTCCCCAATCTTGCACCAAGTAGTACATAATGGGATCCAGGAACTGGGGCCTTCTTGGTCAGATGGTGAGTTCACCTATACCAGAGGAACCAAATATTTCATTGAAGCAATACAGGCTGTGCACATGACCAAAAAATGAAGTGCTTAAAAATGAACTCCTTACCTGGGAGCCCTTTTAGATCTTTATAATAGGGACTCCCTCTCTAAAAAGAAAAAGGGAGAGGTGGTGCCAAAAATCTTAATCTGACCTCTATTCCTTGAAAAATAACAGGCACTGATTATTCTGTCCAGATATTAACACAGGATCTTGAGAGATGTAAGCCTGAGGCTATAACTACAAGCTCACACTTAGACACAGGCTTCTACAGACATGCAGGAAGCCTATTCCAACGTGCTGGAAATCCAGTGCGATCGAGCAGACTCAATTCACCGATTCTGCTGGAGCACGGAAATTGACGCTCTCCAGCAGCCTTCCACGTCATGTGTATCAGTGTCCCCATGCATCCCCACTCTGAAAAACTGCCCAATGGGGTAGCCCAGCCTGCCTAACCAGCTCCTGCTGCCTGGTACCACTCAGCTCTGCACTGACCTACCTGCCTGATGCTGTGCCTCACGATCACTGTGGTATCCTTGCTGCTTCTGATCCCAGAGATGGTGCCTCATTCCAGCCCTGTTATTATGTCTGAATGGAATTTCCAGATTACTGTACATCACTGCACAAGTGTTTGTTTTCAAAGTCAACAACAAATGTAACATTAAATACCCTTGACTGCTCTGCTGAACAGCCTTGTCTGCCTTGTGTTGCAAACAGGCCTAACTCTTATTGTAGCTGGTTTTTGATTGAACTAATGGTGCGTGCAGAATCATAATTCAGTGAAGTGAATTAAATTATCAAATAGACTTTTACAGTCGTCACTTATCATTGCTTATACAGAAAATAAAACTCAGAGTGCCTGGGTGTAACTACATTTTTTCACGCAGCTCAGAGATGGGTGGACAGACAGCTGTGGGGAAAGATAGAGATACAGAGACTGCATTTCATAGAAGACTTGCGAGAGATAGAAATATGCAAATTATAAATGTAAACAAATCTGTAACTCTCAAAAGATGAAGCCTTCAGTGTATTGTGGAAATAATTTCTTCAAGCGAATCTCAGTTATGAGGCACTCATATTTATTGCTTATACAGTTTAATAAGTGGAATGAATTATTTATTTGGTATTATTGGGCCAGATTCTATTCCACCTATTAAGCCCAGAAGTAGACTTTGGCAGCTAAGTGTGAGTCTATTCCATGTTTCTTGAGTCCCTGAAAACAGTTAATGCAAAAGGTGGGTGGGTCCTCTTCCTGCTCCTCACTTTTTTTGAGACTTAATCTTAAGGGGAAAAAGATGTGTTATAAAGTGGATGCGCTATGGCTTTTCAGGTATTGAACAGGGTGGAATAGACTTAGGAACCAAAGCCTACCTTGACACTTGATAAGTGGAATAGAACCTGGCCCAATGTCTTCATTCTGGGAAGAAGGTCCTCAAATATTCCTCTTCCCATGCCCTGTATTACAGAGACCCTTTCCCTGGCCAAGGAGGCATTCAAATTGAGTCCCTTGCTAACAATTTTACCCCAACACTGGCCATAAAGGGGTCTCTGGTTGTCAATATGAAGTGCTTTTTCTTCCATGGGGTAAGCACTGTGCCTCTAAAATACTCCAGATCTTCCTCATGTCCGTGCAACCTCAGTCCACTAAACCTGTCAACTCCAGAACTTCCAGCTGAGAGATAACAAGGTTGTTGATCTTCCTGACATGCAGCAAGACATGTTGCTGCAGGCTTTTTTCAGAGGCTATTTGAGGATTTATAGGGTCTTTGAGGACTTTTTGTTTTGTTTGATTGGAAAGTTATTTTGCTTACATTAGTTGTTCTGGATAACTGTTAGGTCATGATTGTAGCCCCACATTATGAAGGAGGCAGTGCTGAATCATCCTAGTTAAGCCACTGAAATCACTCAGCCTGAGGCAGGCACACATCCTCTTGGCTTCTGGGCAGCATAGGGCAAACTAGTGTGTGGTATACCTTTTGTACAGTTCAGCAGGCATTATTCCTTTCACAGAGTCAGCTCTGCTGGATAGTTAAGAGGGGTAGGATAATTGCCCTTCCTACATGTACTGCCATTGGAGAAGCTAAACTCAAGTAGTCCTCAACACCTTTTAAATTCTGAACTGCGACTATGTAGGGGCACACAGGGGAAGGACCAGGGATGGATTGAGGATTTCCCAAAAGGGAGCGTGGGAGCTGCAACCGGCACTGCAGGGGTGGCTGTACCCCCTGCTCCCACCCTTCTTCACCTCACCAGTGCAGGCACACTTTTTAAAGTCCCTAAACCAAGTGAAAATCCTCCCTCTCTTCCTGCTCAGAAAGACACCCTCACCCCCACCCTGTCCCTCTTCCCCCTCCCCACCTCAACTCCCCTGCCGGCTGATGCTGCTTTCTTCATTGCTCAGGGACAGGGAAACTCCAGAGCCAGCCAGGCTGAATGGGGCCTGGGCTCACCTGGGAAGGGGACAGCAGCAACAGCATGGTGGGAAAGTAGTCCCCCCACCCTGCGTGGAACAGGTGAGAGTAAAGGAAGCTCTCATTTATCCCTGTTACCATTGTCCCCACCCTAGCTGAGCCCAACCCTCACGCAGTGGGAAGGAACGGTTTGGTGCTTCCCTGTCCCTGGGAAAGCAAAGAAAGACAGGTGAGGGGTAAGAGGGAGAAAGGGGCAGAGAGGAAGTATGCCTTTGAGTAGGAAGGGGAAGGGAGAGAAGATTTTCACATGCTTTAGGGACACTAAAAAATCCCTGGAGGCTCCCATGGTGTGGTACAATCCAAAAGTGAGGTGCAGCCATGCCACTGCGCCCCCTCTGGACCTGCTCCTAGGAAGGACATAAGAGTTCTTGAACCTTTTCCCAATGCGTACGATCTTATGGGGCCAGATATAATCTCAGTGTTCTAAAAGAAATATTAATACCAATATGAGTTCAATCAAAGTAGGCAGCTTTGGGCTTTTGAAAATCCCATTAAATGTCTATCGGCATCTTTAGGCACTGAATCCCTAGCTGTAAATCTGACCTTCTGTCCTCCTAAAAGCTCTTCATCTCTGCTAAATGTGCCTGCCAGATATTGGCTTTTATACCTGTGTTCCTATTCTTGTTCCTTTGGTGGGTTTGGGACTGGATATGAGTCATAGCAAGTGATTCAAATTCCACCAGAGGAAAGCTACTACTCAGGAACATGTCTGAATGGGTGGTCGTCACTGTCACTCACACAGTTAACTCCTGCCTGTTTTGAGCCTAGCCAGGCAGTTCAGGTTTGACACAACACTCCATTGAACTGGTGCAGATGCCTCTTTGGTTAAACAATTTACTATAAAAACCTAACTCTGCTCCTAATTTTGTGCTTATATTGTGTCCGATGATAATAAGAATAACATAATAAAATAATTGCTTCCAGCTGTTTCCCAATGGACTACGCCAAATGGGTAGTGGAATTATTTCATTTCAGTCCCTTTCAATGCAAAATATTGAACAGTGATTGCCAATACGCAAATTGTTGCTAGTATGATTCAAATGCAATTTCTCTTTCATCACAGACTGTTTCAGGAAGTTCCTACTGGACTGAAGTATGGGCAGAGCCTTAATGTTAGAAAATAGATGTGTATGATCTAAATACATGTGGATACTCAAATGTCTCTGCAAGGTGACATGTCTGGAAATGACATTTTCAGTACCAGTAAATTAGCCCTGGAATGGCATTTCTTGTCATTTATTGGAAGCTAACCCCATCCATAGTCTAGAAATGTATTGAGGCCAAGATACCACTGTGCTCAGAGGTACCCCATGGGACTGTACCCAGGCTAGCTTAATTCACATTCTAAAGCTCTTCCTTTTATTTAAACAATGTAAGTTTGATACAGGTAATGAAACTCAGGAGTGCTGCTGACTTGTTTAAAATAGGACAGCTATTTGGATGTGGTAAAGGAGCTTAGATCGACAGCTAACATAATCTACTGTGAATATTTTATTTTCTCACAATGGAAAGATAAGTATATTTGGCTGAAGTTGTTAAACCTCAGAGTCCGGCGTTGACATGCAGCAGAAATTCAGCAAAGAACTAACTGTCAGGCTAGATCATTATATTCCTTTAGCAGCTGAGAGTACTCAGCACCTTGCAGGATCAGTCAACAGCTGGTAGTGAAAAATCCACTTTTCTGAGGTTAATAGTAGAAATTTAAAAAAGGAAACCAAGTAAGTCTTCCTTAGGGACTGAACTGAAGCCAATTACTTCAAATAAGGGGTTGTGCCTGATGGCATCCATTCTGATAGCATCTCTGGCAACTCCAGAACACCAAACAGAGCATTCTTAAGATACTTTTAAGGTCCAATAATTTGACATCATTGCCTTTGGTTTTCATTCTAATTTGACCAGAACAAAGACAACTGGGCCACAGTCTCAGGGTGAGTTAGTAAGGAATGTCAGCCTGTGGGTGTGTCTGTAGGCACATCTACACAAGATGCTTTACTGCACATTAGACTAATCTAATGTGCAGTAAAGTGTCACCATCTACATGTGCGTGGGATTTACTGCACAGTAAATTAAGCTAATGTGATATTTATTAGTACCAACAAATACAGGTACTAGATTACAGGTACTAGATTACTAGATTACAAATACAAACACATTAGTGACTGCATAGTAATGCATGTGGAGATGTTGACCGGGAGCAATTTGCTCCCGGTCAACCAAGGCAGGAGGGGGCCCACTGCTGCCTGGTTAAGCCCCAATGTTGGGGGGTGCTGTAACAGCTACATGGGCAGCTGTCTCCCTGCCATGTGGGGATCCCAATCCCCACGTGGCTGGAAGACCAGATCTCCACATGCCAGGAGAGCTGTCCTGGCAGCCAGAACTGCTGCATCCTAGCCATACGGAGATTGGGTTGGGACTCAATCTGCATGTGGCTGGAAAAGCTGTCCTGGCAGCTGGAACTGCTACATTCAAACCACATGGAGCTCAGGTCCTGACCTCATCTCCATGTGGCTCAGACACAGCAGTCCTAGCTGCCAGGACAGCTCTCCTGCACCCTGTGGAGATTGGGACCAGCCCCTGTGCCCCTGTCAGCCCCAGGCTGACACTCAGGGGAGCTTGGCACTCCCCTTGGCTGTTGCAGGGAAGCAGAGCAGGGCAGTAGCAGCTCTGGAGTGAACTGCTCCCATTGAGAGTAAATTTGCTCCCAATGAGTGCACATTCATGTTTATGCAGGGGTGCAGTTTAATACCCCAAAATTTTCTGCAAAGAAAATTCAGGTGCATTAATTGCATGTGTAGATGCACCTAGTGTTAAGGTTAACTGGTGCTGGTGATCAGCCACATGCTCAGGGTTAATACCCTCTCTAACATGCACTGCTCAGACCTGCAGCTAGAAGACTGGCAAGCAAAAGCATGGTCAGAGCTGCAAGTCTGCTCCATGCCTCTCCTGCTCAACTCTCTCTAGCCACAGTATAGGGCAGGGAAGGTGGGTGAAGGGTACCCGCTCCCAGTGCCACTCAGAATATACCCTCTGCCTCCCAAATCACCCCACTGTTTCCCATCAGTCCCTGAACCCCCCCTCCACACTATGATCAGCCCCTCCACCCCACGATCATCAACCTGCCACCCCTATCACCCTGAAAGCAGTAGCAGTGGCAGCAGGAGAGGTGGTTCACCCTCCCTGCCTGCTCCCAGCTCCAGCCTCCACCAGCTCCTATCGCTGCCCAGCAGCTCTTTGCCCCCACCTGCACCCTCCTTCCTACCTCCCCTTCAGCTGCAGGACCTGACAGGGATTGGATGTTGGTAAGCAGTAGTGGCATGATCTATAGACACTCTAGGAGCTGGCAGGGGTGACCCCAGCACTGGTACCTATGGTATTTTACTGTCAGATTAATGGCACCAAGTAGGCACAGGCCAAATACATCCAAGCACAGCACAATTCTCTCCATGAAGGGAAGAAAGAAAGAGAACCCTGCTAGAATTCCTAGAGATTTAGGAGAAAAACCCTCACAGACTGCCAATTAACTTATTCTACGTTGTCCTTTTCTATAACAGAGCCAAGAT
The DNA here is from genome assembly GCF_000455745.1 of Alligator sinensis. Taxonomy (NCBI): domain Eukaryota; kingdom Metazoa; phylum Chordata; order Crocodylia; family Alligatoridae; genus Alligator; species Alligator sinensis. The sequence continues at coordinate 567,465 of NW_005842698.1, forward strand.
CTGAGATGTGCATCATATATTATGCCAGCTGCTCACATGTACAAGCAGATATCAAAAGCATAATCATTCTTATAGGTAATGCTTCTTGTCAGTTCCCAGTGGTAATTCTAGACTCAGCTATACTTTTGAATAAAAGACCTCAAATCCAAGATTACTTATGAATGTATGCGTTAGACAAGGAGAAAAAAGAATCCTCCATGTGCTGTCCAAAGTATTTATATTTGGGACGAGTGATCTACAGAGCAGATGGTCAAATAAGTTCTAATTTTCCCATAGGAGACTGATTCATCTGTGTTTGCAGGTATGCACATATTAACCTAGTACGGCTATTTCTTGTCTAAAAGAGGTGTCTGTCGATAGCTGCCTGCTGGATGCTGCAGTGCCAGTTCTGACTGGAAACAAAGCTGCAGGCTCAGGCAGTTTAAAAGGATCTTCAAAGGTAATGTAGACCTGTATAATGGGGCCTTAGGATAAATAAGAAGAGTCCCAAATATTCACCACAGACTAAATCAGAATGTTTCAAAAGCTAATGTTGCAAGTAGGTTTGCTGACTGCCTGTATTGCTTTGAGTGTCATGCACATATAAGATTTATACATAAAAAGTTGTGTTTTAAAACAAGTTTTAAAAATAAAATTTAAAATATGCTAAAACCATTTGCTGTTATTTATACAACTATATTAAAGATCTTGAGTGGCATTTTCCCTAACTGAGAAGTAAAATACAGTAGAACCATTATTCTAATCTTGTTTTAGAAAGGTATGTTTTACTTTCAGAGTAAAGTATTGCTGGCTGATAAACCCTGTAATAATAAACCATAAAGAGAATAAAATGTTATGGGTGTGGTCTTGCCTATGCTTACTTTTTGAAGACCAAAAGTGAGGTGTGAAACCTACTGATAGGCAGTTGTCATGCTGAGATAGCTGCCTATGCTGTTGACCAAAGTCATCTCATTGTGCTCTTCTGTCTGTATCCACCTACCGTTTGTATGGTCTTACAATTACACTATGCATTCTTTCTGTCAGAAATCATCTTTTGGTTCTGTGTGTGTACAATGCCTACCACAAAGGCACCATGATGTTGATATTTCATTTTTCTAAAGGGAAGTTTGGAAAAAATCAGCATGCTTTTGCCTTCTAGCTTCCACCTACGAAATAGTATCACAAAAACTTGACTTATTGTTCAAGTCATGTTTTCTCATTTCTCCTACCAAACAGCCTCTATTCAGAACAAATTTACACACTACACTTATTTTTAATACTCAACACATTTTTCTTACAGCTAGAAAGGATTATTTGCAGATGTTAACATATTTATTTTTCCCACAATCTTCAAAGAGTTCGCCTCAGGTTTCGCATTAGTTCTTCAAACCAGAAGTTACACAGCTAATGCCAGGAACGTGACTGTTGAAATATAAACTTTAGTTTTCACTGCCTGGTTTAACACTGTAATTAACAAAATATCTCCATCATATAGAAATTAGACAATCTTCAACCTTTCAGAATCTTAATGTATCCCATCAAAGTGTTATATCTTCACGCTTCCTTACATTTTGAAAGGTACCACCCATGTCAAGAAGTGGCATGCATATATCAATAGAAAGGAACTAGAAAACAGCAACTGAAAAATCTCTAAATCAACACAAAAAGATACAGCAAATCAAAGACAAAATAGTTAAGGTTTGATTAGACTTTTAAATAGGATATCAAAATGAGGTTTTTATATAAGTACAATTGTCTCTGAATTTGGCAGGGAAATCATTAACCAAATGATGCTAAATTTGCACAGATTGTTGAATAAATGAGTAGGACTAGCTTTGCATGGCAGCAAACCAACCAACAAACAAACACATAAAAAAAGAATTACTTGTAATCCTCAAGGAAAAAAATTACTTACCCTCATAATGGCATGCATTTCAGGAACTATACGCCTGGCTAATAATTATTATTACCTAGGCATATTCATGGACTGGGACTGTTGTGACTGGCATTATATGAACAAAAAGCAAAGAGGGTTCCTGCTCCAAAATCTTACAAGCTAAGATTTCTTGTATGTTTCAAGAATGAGCACTTTTACCTATCTGGATAACATGTATACTATGTTGATATCAAATAGCTTTAACAACTAGGCATTCAGGACAAATATAAATGTTACGTACATTTTACCTACACATTTTTCTAGTTCGTTATCATTTAACTTTTTATTCTTGTAATCACTAAGCACTACCTAGAGCAAACCAGGTATCTGAATTCATAAATATGAAAATGAAGGTCTTTATTAATAGAACTTGATAAAGTTCAATTTATATGGAACCCAGCTCCATATTTTCTTGTATTAAATATTTGGTGGTAACTACTGTTTTAAATATACATTAAAAAACATTTTGTTTTGTTGAGCCATGTAAAACTGAGGCTAATGGTAAAATGAGAACAGTGGTTTCATTCTGACCTTTAAACCCTTAATTCTCAGAGTTTATCTCCTTTTTCTTGGTATGTGTATGGTGTTGCACAAATCAGTACCAAAATTATCATCATCATTAATAATTATATTTCTGATATTTTGGGGTAAAACTTCCTTCATTTCCCCTCTCCACAGTTTCCTGCTTTTTGGACCTACATTAGCTAGGGAGCTGGTCTACAATATCTAGTAAGGAAAAGCAAACAGATCAGAATTAAAAATGAGGTTGGTGAATAAGCTCCCTTTTAATTATTAAATGTAATACTGAACTATAAGATGAGTTGAGATCAGATATATCATAATGATGATGATTCTTATATTGGAACTGATTTATTTGGTGTCGCGCAAGTACAAAAAAAGGTGAAAATTTTTCTGAGAATTAACAACTTAAAAGGCAGAATTGGACCACTGTTTTCATTTTACCACTGGTCTTAGTTACTTAACATGAGACTATGTAAAATAGAGTGCTACTCAGCAGGAGGAAAGGTATCAGTGTCTAGTCCTGTAGGAACAGAAACATTGAAGAAAGAAGAGGTGGAAAAATCAGAGAAGGGATGATAGTCTACATTTCACCACTGACAATTCTAACCAACTCCCTTTGTATGGACACATCTCACATGTAAGTGAGATGTGAAGGAAGAGATTAGAAGAGTGTTTTATGCAAAAGGGTTAAAGTGGGAAAAGGTGCACAGTTGGGAAAGTAATGAATAAGCTGAGACTAGCGTTGTTGGCTGGATGGAAGGGACCACAAGAAGATGAAGAGATGAAGGTCAGTACAGAACTGGGAAAGGAATGGGAAACTCAGCAGAGAAATACGTTTAAAATAACAGAGTAATTCTCTGAAGTGATTTTGCCTTAGTATTTCCAGCAATGAAATAACCACATCGGTCAATGCAGATGATGTGATCTCATTCCCAGAAGCGTAGTTCTAGTTTCAAATACCCTCATAAAGCACTTATGTCTTTGAGATACTTCCAATTTTACAGCTGAAAGGGATACAAAAGATACCTTTTCTACCAGCATAGGCCCTTTTGTGACAGTAATAAGGAGCACTGAAGGAAAGACCCTCCACACATGCTAATAAAAGTAACCACAGTGCCCCAAAATGAATTAAACTGAGCTGATTTTATTTAGTTATGATTTAAGTAGCTGACATTTCCAGTTTGAAGACACCAAATGGTCTTGCCGAGTATAACTGACAGTCTGAGGCCAAATGAACCACTGGCTAAAGTGGCATAATTTCACTAAATGCAATGGAGTTGTGCCAATTTGCACCAGGCAGGAATTTGACCCCTTGGCTGTAAAACACTGTTTGCTAAGGTGTGAATGATGTGAAGTTTCAGCTCCAAGGAAATATCTGGTAACAGAAGGGACTCCCAAGTTTCAGGACTTGGACTCTATTTCACTTGTTTTGGTGTTCACCTGGGGAATTTGCAAAAGAAATGGCCTGTTTCCGTCTGAAAAACACTTGGGTATTCTAATGTGTTTAAGTTAGCACATTCTAAAGACAAAACAAAAGAGGGGAAATTAAATGTTAAATGGCAAGAGGGAATAGAAACAAACCACCCTAGTAAAATGAGGTACAATGGACCGAGGTTTTTTGAACAATATACCACAGTATAGTAGCCTGATATTTACTTCCAGTCCTGAATATATGCAGGATACACTTAGTGCAACCAAGACATGCCATTCATTATCCAACATCTGCCTTTGTGCTGAACTCCAGAGCAGAATCAAAATGAGCAGCAGAGAAGAAAGTTACCACACTAAACATCATACTGTGTCCCCATTTCTTCCCTCTATTCAGCTGCAGCAGGTAGCTATTTTTTTCCAAATAATGTTAAATGTTTCATGGGAAGAGGAAAGGCATGCAAAGAAAAATAGCTCCTTTGTATCAAGAAAAGTCTCAATAAAAAGAAATAACCATGTTTGTTATAAAAATGTCACCTCCAAACAATGTAAGGATGTCATAAGTTCACATTTAAATTAATAGGTATATCTTCCCTAAGGAAGCGTTTTTATGTCTGAGCCATATTAAGGCCCCAGTTCTGGTAAGCAGCACTATGCAAGACAGCAGCTAGGCAGAGCTTAATTGCTTTCCTGAATAGGAATGAGCATAGGCCTATTTCTAGTAATGTGCTTAAGTGAGTTAGGGCCTTGTTACACATTAATTTTAGGCAGCTCCTGGAGCTCTTAACCTCTGGATTGTCCACATATTAGCACCTGAAACTAGTTTTAAGCACACTTTAGATAGCTTAAAGTTATACCACTCCAGGGCAGGTTTATTTCTGATCTGTGTTACCTGGCCATTGGTGTATGGCCACTACGCATAGATGAGCCTCCCAAGTTGCAGTCCTTTAGCATCCCGGGATGCAGTGTCCCCTCCCGCACCCTTCTGTGCTGTGTGGACAAACTTTCTACCCCCTGAACTCTGCTGCCCAGGTGGAAGTTCTGGCACCAAGCCAAATTCCCCTTCTAACCCAAGGGTGCAGCCCCGTGCAAAGAGCCTACAGAGCACATACCAGCAAGCCAGGTCACAGAACCTGGTACATTTAAGGGGGCCCTCTCAGTGGGACCTCCCCTTTCAGGAGCCCTTAACTAACCAGGGGGGTACTCCCCTGTGGGAATCCTCTTTTCCCAGCAACTCACGGCTCCTAGGTCTGGAGAGTGGTTCTTGTTTTCTACGCCAGGCTGCTTGCTCTCTCACCTGCAGTGGGCTTCAGGGAGAGGTAGCTGTCCCCTGGAACAGGGCTGCTCTATGCAGGGCTTCTGGGGCCTCTGGCTTGGGCCTGTCGGCTGGCTCAGTAGCCCAATCACCGGCTGGCTCTCTGGACTCAACCTTTTGCTATGGGTCGGAGGCCTGGGCTGCCTTGTGCAGCACCAGGCTCGGTCTGCTCCTGGACCCTCCATGCAGCGCCTCCTGCACTGAGCTCCCAGCCTCATTCCGGGGGTTGAGGACCTGAGCTGCCCAAGCACTCCAAAGGTTCTACTCCATGCACTGTCCTGTGCATTGTCTCTCTGACCACACGCCAGAGGTTGAAGACCTAAGCCACCTCACGCAGCTCCCAGGGTCTGGATGCCATGTGCCGTGCTGCACACCGAGAGCCTAGCTGCTGGAGCTGTCTGCCATTCCCCGCTGATGGAAGTCTTCAGGGGCACTTCTGGGCTACTGCTTCACCCTGCTGAGCAGCTCTCTTCAGCTCTTCTAAGCCCTACTCTTCTCTTCTCCGGATGTGCTCCCCTCATGCCGGGCACGCAGCTCTTTTTATATGCTCCAGGGCTCCACCCCTGAAGTCTTCCGGACCTGAGTGTTGCAGTCTTCAATCAGGTCCACCGGGGTGGGGGAAGAACTCCTCTCCCTCTCCCCTCAGGAAAGGGGCGTGACTGAACTCTTGCTGCCTCCTGATTAGAGGATGAGCTCCACCAATCAAAACAGCAAGATTTCAAGCCTGGGACTCAACCCAAGCTCCAAAAGGCAAGCCTGCTACACCAGGGTGGGGGAAGCCCAGTGCTCCCATGCAGACTCCATGAGCAAATACCTGGCCCAGGGGACTTCTTCCTTCTCCCTCCTGTGGCATTAAATCCCCTCAGCTCCCTGAAGCTGCCTTGGGCTGGGGGACCCCAGGCTGGGGTAAAAGGAAGCCCCCTGAGGCAGGGGTTCCCCAGTGCCTCCATGCTGGTCTGCACGGCTAGGCACCCGGCCGGAGGGACTCCTTCCCCTTCCCCCCTGTGGTAGTGGCTGAGGCAAGCAGGTGCAGGAGAGCAGGAGGGGAAGAATTCCCCTTGGCTCCCCAGGGCTGCCAGGCTGGGGAACCCAAAATGGGGGAAACCCCCTGAGGTGGAGGCTCCTCTCAGGTGGCCTGGCACCTGGACAAGGGTTTTCCTCAACTCCCTGTGAGGGGACAGCAGGGGGTTGGAGGCATGTGCTGGGCAGCCAACTAGAGGTAGCCCCACATGGCTGGGCTGGCAATGGCCAGCAGGCTGGGAGAAGTGCTCTAGCACCCTCACCTACTGGCCTGGGTCAGTGTAGGCCTCCTCCTGCCTTTCCCAGTTGAAAACTGAATGTCAGTTCAGTTGGCTATTGGTTTAATTTGCCCAGCGTTGAGGAAGCTGCATAGATAGAATTGATTCTGCCTCGGGCTTTTTGACTGTCTGTACTTAGCCCTAATGGCAAGTCACCGCTGTGCAGGTGGGGGACAGCCAGAGAAGGTTTTTAGCCTTAAGGTGTAACTGCTCCACACTTGAGCTAACACTAACACTGATTAAGATTTGAGCAGCTCAAAGTGCGGTGTGTAACTAGGCCCTTAGGAGAAGAAGGAATTGTCCTATTGGGTGTAGTGAAACTGAACAAAATGAAGATTTTACTGGTATAGCTAGTTAGGCACTGCATCAGCCTCTTGTCATAAAAACTTATAGGATTTGATGAAGATGATGATAGGGGAATATCTCCTATTGTTTCAGTTTTCCTTTCCCCCCCTCCCACTGTGCCAGTTTCCATATAATATAATACTGTTTGTGCCACTTCTCTTTTTATTCTCATAATTTATCCTGTCTCGAGTTCCTACCATGATAGTTGTATGTTTACTTATGGCTGTATAATTTTAAGTTAGGAAACATGAATCAACACAGATAGCTGCCTTTGATTTTTCTCCCCCCAGCATTTCTCTCTGCATTCAGTGGTCTATTGCTTACAACTTTGACTGTCTATAGCCTGTTTCAACAACTCTCCCATTTTTCACACTTACCACAGCTAATCACATTGCAGTCAGACTGAGACACAGGGCTTGCTTACATGGGAAAACTCAGAAAAATCAATACAAATTAACTCAAGGTATGAATTTAAAGTGGATTAGTTAAACTGCCTTAATCCCCCACGTGGACACTCTTATTCAGAATTAAAGTGGGCTAAGTAAATTAATCTACACCAAGTTAAATCCACTTTTATTCTGAATGAGATTGTCTACACATAGGTTTCATGCAGTTTAGGTAATCCACTTTAAATTCACACCTTTACTTAATTCAGATTATTTATTTTTGTGTTTTCTAATGCTACAGGCAAAAAAAACAGGAAACATCAGGAAATTGTTGTAAAAGAAGGTGATTTTGGTTTTGGCCTTCCCTTGACACTAACAAGAAGCAAAAGATACTTGTGCAGAATTTTCACACATTTCAAATTAATTCCTTCTGATTTTTTTCTGCACCAAAGCTGTGCCACAGGAAATACAGCATAGGAAAACTATCTGGGCCTGGGTGGGAAGAAACAAACTATCTTAAAAAAGCTAGAGCTCCACAGAAAAACCTAGCACATAAATGACAGACAGTAAACAGAACTGCATGAAATTGTGTTGGGTTTAGGGAGAGGGACAGATTTATCCATGGCACCAAAGTCCAGCAACAAGTCTGGCTGAGAGACTCCAAGTGGATTTCTACAATTCATGGTTTACAAATCCACCTTAATCCTTGTCCTTCCTATCTATTATGGGCTACTCACAGGCAATAAGTATCTGTCATATTGCCAAAGAACAGTTGTTTATCTAGTTTTAAGTGAGTTTGGAAGTCTATTTGTTTGCTTTTACAGGAACTATGATGGATGTAATTATGAGGACAGTAATATGCGGGGTTACAGTGTTACTGGACTACTTACCAAAAGATAGTAAAAGCACTCATCTTCCACCTCTGCAACCACTGTGAAACCTGGAAAAGATCCCTTCCAAAATGTAAAGAAGTTTATCTTTGTAAAAGTTGGGGGTCAAAACAGATCAAATCATACCCCTGAGTGCCTGCAGTATTAGTGTGATGGGAAAGAAAATTTGATTTCTACTTAACTATGGAGTGATTTATGCCTAGAGAGCTGTCTCCCCCATCGGGCAAGAACATTTGGTATTATTATCAGTCCTGTATCTCTGATGATGCCAGTGCTAAAGTTATGCTCCATAGTAAAAAGACTCTGTATTTGAACAACTGAACTTGGTCATTCTGAATCACATCACTAAGTGCATTTTGATTTGTGATTTTATATCTTCAAATGCATAAATAAGATAAGTTTCCCTCCTGCTTCCTCTCCTCCTCCTCGCCCCACACCCGACCACTCCCCCCAGCTGTGCTTTGGCAAGAGATCTTTCCCAGTCTCTATGCAAATCCTGATTTGTCTTGTATTCTTTCTCCCAGCAGTTTTTGGGTTTGCAACCTTTTCCTCCGTCTAGACCTTATTGTGTGATTTATTCCCCAATTTGATTTCAACTCTGATTTAATAGCCCTTTCCACTGCACCTGCCCTTTTATTTTGTTATTTTTTTCTCACCTCTTTCCTTCTTGACCTTTCCTAGACCTTATTTAAAAGACATATATCGCCCTTTTGCTTTCTGGCCTTCTACCTAGCATTCTCTCATACTTCTTACTGCACTGAAAGGGGATAAAAATAATGCACTGATCTGACACTATTACCATTGACTTCAGCA
>NW_005842698.1:576407-584704 GCF_000455745.1 Alligator sinensis
GGTTATTGTAAAATTCTTGTCAATGAAGAAGCATAATGAAATTGCAAATTGTTTGTGAATTAGTCCTGCAAGGTGTGGAGTGTCCTTAATGACCACTAAAATAAATAGCAGGATCAGATCCAGAGTGCACAGCAAAATGCAGACTGCTGTCCCTTTTCACCTTATTTTACAATCTTAAGGGTTATTAATATTATTTATTCAGGTTTTGAGGCACTTATTTATACTCTTAAAGAGACAAACTGAGTTCATTCTTGATTCAGATCTCAGAACTTAAATTGAAAACTGACTGAGGACTTTAGGGTATGGGCCAAAATTATTAGTGAAGAAGTTTTATGGTAATTTAAAGAGAAAATTCTGCACCCTGAGAAGGTCCCACTGTATTTAGGAAAACACTTGTTCTCAACTTTAACACTGCTGAGCAGCAGATAGAAATGAATTGGAACATCCTGTTACAGACAGGAACTGCATTCTATTCAGGATAGAATTACTAAAAATATATCATGGTATCAGGACTTTGAATAAGTCACAGCCTAAGATGACAAATTTCACAGGTTGGTCAGGGTTAAATTAGTAAATTACAGAATCAGTTATGGGTTAAATAATAACAGAGGATATCCCCAAAAAAGGAAAAAGTTGATTACATTGTTACAAATGACTCCCAGATGTTAAAATGTGTTTTCTAATGAAAATGATTAAATAAAATGGAAGCCTGAAAAGCATTTTTTTTAAATGAAGACTGAAAATAACAGAACATCACTCTGAGTCCTTGACTCTCTCTTTTTTTTTTTTTTCCTTTAAGGACAAACAGTAAATCTTCACATGTCCTCAGAATTGATGAAGTGAAAAATTCCACATTTAACAGATTTCACACTTAATGCATTAACGGTAATCTTTTCATACGAGACTAAAGTGCAGTAAGTTTTGCAACTTCTCTGACAGTGTGATTTATAAGGATCCTTTCAGTCCTGCTCGTTTTGTAACACATGCTGTCAGAACTGAGGCCCAGATCCTCATAGTTCACTTCCTTTGAGGATCAGGCTCAACTGACTAATCAGTAAAACAGCTTGAAACCCAGTAGACCACTCCCCCCTCATTCATTTTGCCTTATCCTTTCTAAAGGAAAGATATATAAATCATCACAGTATTACCAACACTAAGGATTCAAAAACATGAGTTAGGCTCCCCCAAATCAAAAGATTACTCTTAAAAATCATGAGATTAAGATATCTGGGGTTCTTGTTATTTACTGCCTATTTTAGAGGCTTTGGGATGCACTCACTTCATATTTTCATGCTTGTCTTTGAGAACAAGTGCTTATTTTTAATGAACGTTAAGATTCTCACCTAATCACATGGTTCCAAAACTGGATTTTTAAGAGAAACAGCAGCAGATATCACAAGACTTATATATAATTGTAGGAGCTGGCAAAAAAGTGGAATCAGAATAGACTTGCTACTTATCCGTTTGCGTGTCAAAGATCCAAGAAGTACTTGTGCATTGCATGGTTAACTAATGCTTGTGCTCTCAAGAAAATGCTTGCTCAAGTGTAAATTTCTTGATTACTTTTTTTCTGATTTGTAACAATTATAAGCACCTGCTCAGATCCCTAAGCATTTTCACAATGATGCAACTGGTGACAAGAGGACTTAATAATAGCATACTTCTCATATATAACTTCAACCATCCTATAGGGATATTGTTAAGGGTCTAACCCTTAAGCTGAGTGGTGAAAGACATGAGAGGCTGTTTAAAATTGTTATGGAAGGAGAAAAGAAAGAGACTTGCAGAAATATTAACACGTGTACTAGGTTAACTAGGTAATGATTGGTCTCTTCTTTAGTACCATTTGAATTACATATAACCATGAGTATGCCATAGTTATGAAAAGCAATCCACATCAACACCAGTCCACTGGCTTCAAAATGACTGGGGCATCTAGGGCTAGTAAGCCAGTGCCCTAGGTACAGTAAGGTAACAGTGAGTAGATGACAAGCCTCATGCACTACCTAAGGGGAGGCACCAGAATGGAGCCAAGGGATGCGTCCATCTCTCAGGTCCCTACATCCTGCATTTTCCCTGCAGTGGCTCTGGCTCATCAGTGGAGAGGGCAGAACACAACTGGTAGCACATGGAGACCTGCATGCTGGTGACACAATGCGGGACCAGTGGCTAGAGGTCTACCTCTGGGAGTTGGAGGGAGAGGGGAGGAGGAAGATGTTACTTTGATCGTTGGCAGCAAAAAAGAGAGTTTAAATGGCCATTCAGCCCATGTGTTGGTAACCAAAAAAAAAGGAGGTGATATTTCCACTCCCCACCCCACAGCAGCAAACCTCTAGCTACTACTCCTGCCCAGGGCACAGAAGTGACCAGTTACACCTGTGTCTAGGTATTTCAGTTTAGGCTTCTGTGTGTGCTTAGGAGTGATTCAGATCAACCAATACATACTTAACTCCTACTCAAACTCCAGTGCAATCTTGATCAGAGCTGAGAGATGCCTCAATTTCATCTATGTTCCCTCTCCTTTAGGTGTTTGTACAACATATCTAATTCATACTAACACTACTGAGCACTAACTCACCACCCTGTGATCACTCTTAAACACTGCCAATAGTGATGGGGATGCCCATTTTGTGCTTAATGCTGTAGTGGTTGGAGCACTCAGCCAGAAAGTAGGAGACCTGGGTTATAAGCCTTCATGCTGAGGGGCTCTAAACATGAATCTACCACTTTTCAGGGAAGTGCCCTAAATGAAAGCTATAGAACAGGCTGAGTGGGGGGGCTACAATTCACTCATCTTGTTGAGTGGGCAACCAACAATAGGCTGCAGACTATGGTAGGCTACCACTGTAGTGTAGGGACTCAACCCATCAGGGAGCAGGGGCTGGAAGCTCCCTGCTGCCAGGGCAGGTGGACATCGTCCCTACCCAGAGATTCAGGACAGGGTCTGGGAAGTCTGTTCCACCCCCAGCTCCACGATCACAGGGCTGGGCAGGGAACAAGCACCCCAGCCCCTGCCAGCAGGGAGCTCCCAGTGCCAGCTCTACAACCATGAGGCCACTGCTGGGAGACCCTTATTTCCCAGTCCCTGCTCCCTGATTGTGATCTGGGAGCAGGGTCTTGGAGCTCCCAGTTGCTGGGGGACATAGCAGGGGGACATAGTCCCTGCCCAGGCTCCTGTTGTGGAGCCTGCCCCAGAAGCAGGCAGCTCCTGAGGACAGGAATGTATCTCCCATGCCCTGGTTGATGGCTGACCAGGAGCAGATTTTGCTCCAGGTCAGGCATATACACGAGTGCTATGGTGCCGTTACTACATCCTGAGTAAATCTGCTACTTGCATTTGCAGGTAGCAAATTTACTAGGGATTAGGGAGGTATACTGTGAAGTAAGCATGTGCATGTGTAGACGCACATGCTTACTTTGCAGTAAACTATGCTAATGTAAAATTAAGTATCTCATGTAGATGCACCCCTTATCCATCTAAACCTGTCGATCTGAATCTTCCTTCCAGATCATGGTGCCTAATTTTTAGGCATTGAAACATCTCTGTAGAGTAACTTCTAAGAGCAGTTTGGGCCTTGGAATCCTAAATTTTATTGACTTCCCAGGAGATTTGGGCTCATGAAGAAATTGATGCTGTTCAAATCTCTCAGAAAGGTCAGGAAACTATTCTTGCAATATGGTCTATTTTAAGTGGACCTTCTGCTTGTGCAGAGCTTTGATAAAGTCACTGGGACTTTTCAGAAGCACAAGAGAGTATAAGGGTGTTGGGTGCTACAGGAGGTGAGAGTAAAGGAGTGAAGGAAGGAATATAAGGGAATATAAGGGAGTAAAACCATTCATATACATAAATTGCTTTCAAGTCTTCACTAAGCAGAAACTAGAAGCACCTATTGGTTAGAAAAAAACCTTTCTTTCTTCATGTAATGTAGAATAGAATAAAACATCTAAACTAATAAATTCAATGGATCAGATAAATGAGTATAGGTTCCTTTGAAGTAATATCATCTTTACCAATCATAAAAATCCTTTTAGTTACCAGACAGAACTGCTTATATTTTCCTTTAAGTGCTGACAAATGTATTTTCAAATTCTAATCAAAATGATATTATTTTCCCTTGAGTGCACTAATGTTTTATTTATATATATTTAAAAAAAAACAAACCCTCTGTGATATTTAAGCAATTTATGAGTTTTGCTTTTGGTTTGTTTTTTTCTTAGCAAAGATTTCTTTTAATCAAAAGTGAGTATTAACTATTTATTAGCTGTGGTTAAAAATAAACTTGCAGATCTGAAGGGCAAACACATAGTAAAGCTCTCATAGTTTAATCCTAGATTATGCAAACAGCTGAGTACAGTGAAACTCACTTAGGAACAAAGGTCCTGGAAGGGACTGGAAATTAGAACTCCTGAGTTCTGCTCCCACCTTTGTTAGATTGCTACAACCCTGGATGTATTTCTTAGAGCATTATTTTCAGCACCTCTATTTTTAGGTGCCTATCTAATTGTCACACATTGACACTTAACATTGATAGCCATGTTTTACATTTTTAACAAAGGGATAAAGACTTCATATTTGGGATTCAAACTGAAATGACTTACCTGGATCAGATTTTCAGAAAGTCCTAAGTATCTGCTCCCTGAAAATAAGGAAACTGTAAAGCATTGAAAGTTGAGCACTCAAAAGTGAACGCAACTAAAATTATTATCTCTAGGTCCATTGGCCTAAATATTCAATCTGAGGTGCCTAAAGTTGAGTCCCTAAATGCACACTTAGGTAAAAACACTTAGGTAAAAACACCTTATGATGTGAGCACCTGTTACTCCTGCTGACATCACCCCTCTGTATCCCTTTCATAAAGTTATCCAGCATCATCCTAAAAGTCATTAGCTTCATCCCCTTCCTGAGTGCAAAGCTCTCTGAGATGCTTTGCTGAAAAGTGTTGCATAAACACACAAAATATTATCTACTGTTAAATGACCCCTATTCAAAGTGAAATGCAGTCAAGGAAAACACTGAAGCCATTTTCAACAAATGCTTGATGAAGAAAAGAATAAAGGTGCAGCATTCCAGAACGCAGCACATACAAAAATGTTGTCCTGCTAAAAGAACCGATCTGTTAAAAAAATATATTTTAGGTGTCAGTGTAGCTCAGTGGATAGCAGATTTGTTTCTCTGCCAGCTACTTGTTGGTTCAAGTCTCACACCAGGACCTTGGATCCTAGCCACAGTATTGCAGTAATAAGTGATGTGTGGCACTTTGGGAGGTGCTATCCTTCAGATGAAATGTTAAGCCTATTATCCCTTTGCCAGCTATCCAGTTCAGAATTAAAGATGCTGCTGCACTCTTTGACTAGGGTGAATAATAATCTTTGTGCTCTGACCAACCTGTCTTCTGTTGGTAAAATAATTTTTAACACACATCAAAGGTTCTTAACCTTTCTGAGCCGACAGTCTGCACAACTTTCCTCCGCCACAGTGCTACAGCCCGTCTTCTAGCATCTCCTGCTGGACCCCAAATGCCACTCCACAGCCTACTTTCATGCAGTCCTGCACACAATCCCACAGCTTATTTCCCTCGTGGTCCTCTTGCCAGGCATCCTACCCAATATGCTTCAGCTTTGAAATAGAGGGCATATAGCCTTATTTGTGAAGCACTGTGCCTAGAGGCAAACAGCCTATTCACAATGCCATTTTAAGGCAAGTCTACTGCTTCCTCTCTGGGAGGTAGCACATACAGAACAGCTCAGGTCATGTCTATACATGCATTTACTGTGCAGCAATTTACTTTGCAGTTAAGGTACAGTAAGTGGCTTTTAGAATGGGGTCAACATGTGTAGGCAATACGGCACAGTAACACTGTGTGTACTCTGACTTGGGAGTAAAGTTACTTTTAAGTCAGAGCACAGACACAGTGCTACTGCTCAGTAAGGTGTCTACACAAGTGGGCATAAATTTGCTACCTGCATCATACAGGTAGCAAATTTATGCCCAACTCAGCATAAATTGCCATAGTTACTGTACAGTATGGGCATGTAAGTGTAGACATACACTTGTACTGCGCAGTAACTTTTGCTACTTGGAGGACATTCTGCCAGTCTCTTCCCCATTAATTTTTGGCCTAATGACACGCTTGTAGCATCTCCACAGACCAACAGTCCCCCAGATGACAGCTCCAGATGACATCTAAGACATAATTCATAGTTAGAAGTTATATAAGGCAATAGGGAAGCCTTGTTAAAAATGTTTTAGTTTATTCATTTTATATAATAAATGTATCGGTTTGGTAAGATTTTGGCTGTGCAGAGGTATAAAATAAAAAAGGTAACTCCCATTGAAAGTCTAATGGAAGTGTCCATACTATCACTGCATGTGCCTTTGAAAATCTCTGCCCAGGCTCTGGGTAAAATCTCTGCCCAGGGTCTGAAAATTGCTTAACTAATTACAGCAAAGCATTTAAGCAGAAAGCATTGCAGGAGCACTCCTGACTTATTGAGCACTAAGGTACCAAAAGCTTCTTAAGACTCTGCCTCTTTTTCCCCTTCTTAAATTGCAATAGTATCTTACAATGGTATCTACAATTTACAATCATGTCTCTGGATGTCTGTCATCAGTCTGAGTTATAGACATTTAAGCTGGGGTGATTTTTAAGTTATGAGCACAAACAATCACATCTGGGATTGCTAAATTTCCACATGTAGTAAAACCTAGTTATAAGGTAATTTCAGTATAGTAAGGCTCTTAATAAAAGTCCTAAATTCCTTATTTATCCAAATCCACGATGATTTCAAATTTAAGATGACCCCCCAATAATTAGATGCTACACATGTAAAATGTCTAAATTTGTTATAATTTTCCATATATAAAATCTAGTATCTTGGATGGTCATCTTATATTCATTCCCCTCACTGCTGTGATGGGGTAAGCAGTGGTAGGTGGACATGCAGCAGTGGAGGGTGGGCAGTGGGGGGTCAAGCAGCAGTAGGGGGACATGCAGCAATGGAGGGCAGGCAGTGGGGGGGTCAAGCAGCTTGATACCCCCCCTTACCCCCCCTGTACTTTACCCCTGTCCCCCACAACACTTGCCCTACCTCCTGCCTGCCCCCTAGCACCTGCCCTCCCACCACAGTGCCTGTGCCTCCTGGAGCCCACCCCACTTCTACCTTGCCTATGCTTCCTCTTGCCTTCACCTCCACCATGATGCCTACATCCCCGACTACCTGCCCCCTCCTACAACTTGCCCTGCCCTCACTACTGCTTACTGTCGCAGGGCACTAAGGTGCCCTGCTCCTTTACAGAGCTAAAACTGCTAGGGGAAGAGCCCTAGCAGTGAGTTGGGAGCCCCACCTGCTGGTTACCAGGGCAGCTAGAACAAGCTAGTGGCCCACACCTGCCAGTGGTCAGCTGACCAGAAGGGGCAGGGCCTGGCTCATATATAAACCCCAGAGCTGAGGCTAGGAAGGCAGTTCCCTGCCAGCAGCTAAGGAGGAAGGAGCTTTCCTGGTACAAGCAAAGGGGGAGAGGCCTGACTGCAGGTACAGCTTCTGATATTGTTGAGAGATGGAGTACCCCAGTGTGGCTTGAATGATGTTATAGCCAGGCAGCTTGAATTTATGTTATAACCCAGGGACTTGTGTTTTGTTTGCTGTTGTATAAAACCAGTGGTTTGGGTGAGGCTATTAGGGAAAGGAGGAGGCATTGTAGGGGGGTCATGGCAGTGTGGGGACCCTAGGAACCAGAGAGGGTGTGGCATTTGGGGTGGACAGAGCCCAGGTGCTAGAGAGGGCATGGCACTCTGTAGGGCTGCGGAGAGCCCAGGGAGGACAAGGGGGCCAAATTACAACAAGGCCCAGACTGGACAACATCGGTATCATCTGTGAGGCTTGGGGCATGGTAAAGGGGTGGCTGGAGCCACTCATGGCCCATAAGGCTAGGGTACCCCACAATGCCCATCATCGCATCTATTTTTGAAGTGGGATGCAGCAGGGGTCTGGGAACCCAGGGGGTCCAGAGACATAATCAAAACCATGTCTGAGAGGACTTAAAGGCAGCCTCCCTATTCCCCATTCCATCAAAGATGTGGTGGGTGAGAACACAGGGTGCCCATTGGGCCAACTTGGCATGGTAAAGGGGCCTTGAGGAGATCATGGCCATCCTTCAGGACCCCATCCCATGACACTTACACTGAGTCACAGCTCTGGGTCAGGCTCTGGCTTCAGCCTGGGGCATGGAGCACATGATCAGTCCAACCCATACCCAGCCACATAGCAGCAGCTGTAGTAATGGCAGGGGGACCCCC
>NW_005842698.1:586362-609660 GCF_000455745.1 Alligator sinensis
CCACACCACTTGCCCTACCTCCTGCCTGCCCCCTAGCACCTGCCCTCCCACCACAGTGCCTGTGCCTCCTGGAGCCCACCCCACTTCTACCTTGCCTATGCTTCCTCTTGCCTTCACCTCCACCATGATGCCTACATCCCCGACTACCTGCCCCCTCCTACAACTTGCCCTGCCCTCACTACTGCTTACTGTCGCAGGGCACTAAGGTGCCCTGCTCCTTTACAGAGCTAAAACTGCTAGGGGAAGAGCCCTAGCAGTGAGTTGGGAGCCCCACCTGCTGGTTACCAGGGCAGCTAGAACAAGCTAGTGGCCCACACCTGCCAGTGGTCAGCTGACCAGAAGGGGCAGGGCCTGGCTCATATATAAACCCCAGAGCTGAGGCTAGGAAGGCAGTTCCCTGCCAGCAGCTAAGGAGGAAGGAGCTTTCCTGGTACAAGCAAAGGGGGAGAGGCCTGACTGCAGGTACAGCTTCTGATATTGTTGAGAGATGGAGTACCCCAGTGTGGCTTGAATGATGTTATAGCCAGGCAGCTTGAATTTATGTTATAACCCAGGGACTTGTGTTTTGTTTGCTGTTGTATAAAACCAGTGGTTTGGGTGAGGCTATTAGGGAAAGGAGGAGGCATTGTAGGGGGGTCATGGCAGTGTGGGGACCCCAGGAACCAGAGAGTGTGTGGCATTTGGGGTGGACAGAGCCCAGGTGCTAGAGAGGGCATGGCACTCTGTAGGGCTGCGGAGAGCCCAGGGAGGACAAGGGGGCCAAATTACAACAAGGCCCAGACTGGACAACATCGGTATCATCTGTGAGGCTTGGGGCATGGTAAAGGGGTGGCTGGAGCCACTCATGGCCCATAAGGCTAGGGTACCCCACAATGCCCATCATCGCATCTATTTTTGAAGTGGGATGCAGCAGGGGTCTGGGAACCCAGGGGGTCCAGAGACATAATCAAAACCATGTCTGAGAGGACTTAAAGGCAGCCTCCCTATTCCCCATTCCATCAAAGATGTGGTGGGTGAGAACACAGGGTGCCCATTGGGCCAACTTGGCATGGTAAAGGGGCCTTGAGGAGATCATGGCCATCCTTCAGGACCCCATCCCATGACACTTACACTGAGTCACAGCTCTGGGTCAGGCTCTGGCTTCAGCCTGGGGCATGGAGCACATGATCAGTCCACCCCATACCCAGCCACATAGCAGCAGCTGTAGTAATGGCAGCTGCAGCCCTAGGCCCAGGGCTAAGCAGAGCTGCCACTTCCTGGCTGTGTAGCTGCCAGAGTCAGCATGTGATCTGTGCCTCAGGCTGGATTAAGACCAGAGCTGGAGCCACAACTCAAAGTTAGCAGCAGTGTGGTAAGAGGGAAGATCGGGGTAGCATAGAACATAGACAGCAGAGGTAGGAGGCTGAAATGGTGGGGGGCAAGGCTGTGGGGTGGAGGGGCAGAGCAGAGGCTGCATCTCTGACTCTGAGCCCAGGTTGGGGCCAAAGCCCAAGCTGAACCTGGAGCCACCACCTATGCCTTCCCCCCCCCGCCCCCAACCTGGTACTCGAATCCAAGACGAGAGGTTTTTTTATCCCCATGTTGAAGGAGGGAAAAGTCTCATCTTGGGTTTGACTAAATACCCTAGTTTCAATTAAATTGCACTTTGAAAATATGCTGCGTGTGGCAATGTACTTGACTGCATGGAATAGATTTTACCATCACTCACTCAGGCCTGGCAAAACAAGACCCACACTGTCAGGAAACAAGTTTTGTTTTTTGTTTTGTTTTTCTATCCTAACCTGGCCCTGGTGCAAATAAAAGCAGCCTAAGGTGACTTTAACTTATAGTGGGTAGCTGCATTTCCCCCAAGTTAATAAGCTCTTGGGGACAGTTGGAACACATCACACCCTGGCCATTCATCCCTGCTCCTGATATGCCCTTGGTGAACTCTATCAGTAGTTTCTACCACAATCTAGGTAGTTGAATCAGGGAAGCTTGGTTTCGGCTTTTCTTGTTCCATCTGAAAGGGGGTGACCTGGGGCACCAAACCTACCCCTTAGGGGATCAGGCAAGCTTGGTTTCGGCTTTTCTTGTCCCATCTGAAAGGGAGTGACCTGGGGCACCAAACCTACCCCTTAGGGTTACATCTGTCAGAAAAGAGCAACATATAATACAGTCTGGAGCTGTGAAACCCATATAGAAGGAATCATCTCTATCTAACCCAGAGAGAGGCACTTCAGGCCTCTAGAGAATAGAAACTTTGACCTCAACCTTCTCCTCAACATTTCCTACTTGTAGTCTAGCATGCTGGCTTCCATAAATCCCATTCTTACACCTAATTCTTATAAAGGGACCCTGGGAGTCTAACTCCAAGCAGAGGCTTCCACCGGACAACAAGGCATGTAATGGTTAGGTTCAGTAATGAATTTCAGTTCTTCTTTGTAGATTTACCCCTTTATATTCTCTGCCTTTTAACATGGTTAAGGAAAAAAATAGGATTAATCATGGATACTAAACCGTGGAGAAACTACTGCTTCTGTATACATTAAGAATCCTCTCACTTTTCTTGCTGCGTATATTCTTCAAGCAGGCAACATACCGGTGTTAGAGGAGTTCAGCAGTAATTGCACTGAATGCCCATTAGATTCACTGACCAAAGATTCCCTGTTGCTGTCTGCTCATTCTCATGATTGCCTTCACCATATGAAGTTGTATAGTGCAATGTGTTTGGTTTTTGTGGGGTTTTTTTTTGTTTGTTTGTTTTTGGTTTTTTTTTCCACCGATTAAATTTCCCATCTCTCTTTGTTCATTAGCTGCTCCAGAAAATGGATGATGGGAACAGAAAAAAGATGTTTGTTTCCTTCATACTTTTTATCGTTTTATTTTTGCTATTAATTTCTCATGTTCTCTGTCTCTTGTGCTTTCCTGAGCTCCTTACTTCAGTGACCACCCTTCTTAATCTCAACAAAGCACCTGATTTCACTTCAAGTGATAAAGCTTGCTTTGCTTGCATGTTCTTGGCAAACATGAATAAACTGCTTGGCTCACTTTAATCAGTTATCAGAATCATTTAAAAAAATAAAATAACAGCTGGGTCACCAAACAAAGTAGTACTCATGTGCTCTACTCAGAACAAATTCACCTGCCTCAGGTTTTTTTTGTTTCATAATTTAAATTATTAAAGATTGATGTAATTTTGGTTTCTTTGAAGTGTAACTCCATAAAGGTAATTATATCCTTTCTAAGGCAAGGATACTACTAGTATACATGGCTCACCTGGGGGCCTGGTACTGTGCTTTATATGTTAATACTACTACTTCTATTGCAATATGATTACTATTTATATTGCAATGTTCTTCTAGCTAGGCAACCAATGGTAAAACTCTGCTGGTTTGCTTACCAGTGCTCTCAAATGAGCCACCAAAGCATGTGAAATAACTAGTATTAATTACATTTTTTTTTTTTTTTCTTTTGCTGCTTACACCTTTCACTTATCTTTTGCTTCAGAAACTATTATTATTTTGCTAACTGCAGTTAGCATCTTCTGGTCCTGACATATTTAAATGTAAGATGTTGCAATATAATTAAACTGTTTATATCACATAATCTAAAAAGCTTCCCTATGTATTAACATTTGAATATGTAAATTGTTTTCAGAACCAAATTACAGTCAACATAATAAGAAAATGTTATGGTCTTAGCAGTATTTTTGTTATTTTACAACATTCCAGATTAAAAAAGAGGGCTAGAATATATCAGATTTCTAGTGTACTAGAAAATGTGAATCCTCTGACACTTCTTTAATCTGATCAGACCTTATTGGCTGCTAGGTACAATAGGAAGCCAAGTACTTCAGGATATTCTAACAAAAGCATTATGTAGTTTAAAATCCAAGCAGTGGTCACAATAGAATATTCTGCAAATAATTTTTGGTCTGGAGGAATCAGATGGAAGTCTCTCAGTAACCCAAAGTCTTCATCCCATACTATCCAGTATTATACAAAGGACTGTATCATCCAAGACACTTAATACACTTTACTTATTCCAAATGTTAATTGCACACTTGTGTAACATGTACATTGCAAGTTCTCTGAGATAAGAATACGCTTGATTTGTCTGTAGAGTGCCTACTATAACGGGGCCCCAATCCTTTGTTAAGATGTCTAAGCATTGCATTAATATAAATAATGAAGAAAAATTGGTGGGTGTTTTTGTTTTGTTTTTTCTGTATCTTTCAGCCATGAATTAAAAGAGCTACAGCACTGGATTTTTAGAACTTGACCTCCATTTTTTGAGGAATCATCATGTATCTGAAGTTATCTGAGCCTGGATATTTTTTCTCTCCCTCAGACTGCAGGCTCATTTAAAGCTCAAATAGAAATACAATCAATAATATTTATTGCTCTTCAATCTAAGTTTTGATAAACTTAACAATGTTCAGTCTCAAGAACTTAAGGCTTTCTAATCTGAACTTATCAAAATTCCTCAAGTGTTATAAATCATTAGATACCCTTGAGTCTGTTCCTGACAGTCTTTTAAGTAACAACAATTCAGCTCCTTCTGAAGAAACTAATTTGATGTACTTTTTTACATACCAGCCTTGTTCTTCTGTATGTTATTAAGACCTCTCCTGTGTATTCAGACAGCATGAGGGCACTGAAGCTAGCCTGATACAATTCCATTAGAATATCAGTAAAAATATACCTAATTTGGGACACATCGTTCAATATGGCTTGTTACAGATACTCCTAGAGAAGAAAGAAATACCTTTTTCTATCCAAATTTGTTTCCTTGGGCCCATCCAGTAGACTGGAACTGTTTCAGAGCTCACTTATTTTACTGAAGGCTGAAATCATTCCCACTCCCAGGCCTAGAGTGTATGACAGAAATATATGTAAGTGCTATAACTGGGGGGGAATAGGGTAACTGCCCTGGGCACTGACCAGGGAGGGCAGGAGTTAATAAAAAGGGTTGCTGTTGGCAGCCATGTGATTGCAATTGTGATCACAGGAGCAAGTGGAAGTGATGGCTGCCCTTGTGACCTGGGTGCCCAGCTGCATCCCAAATAATACATAATACTTGTGTCTACCATGTATAGATTGTACTAGGCCCCAAGATGCTATATCATGTTATACTGAGCATCTACTTGTATTTGCTTAACCAGTCTTTTGGTAAGAGATAAAGAGCAAAGTAAATGTTGAGGTGAGAGAATATCAGAGGTGAAAAACAATTTTTAAAAAGTGTGAGGAACAGCTCAAAAGAAAGTAGATGAAGGTCACTGTGTAAATTTGGTGTATGTTATTTTAGATATGGTTTGAGGTTAGATAACTAAAATAGCTATATGAAGAATAGAACCTATAAAAATATTTTAATATTTTTGGCTTTGGTTAAGCCTTTGATATTTAGCCAGGTAATGAAGTGTATATTTAAAAAAAAAAATAAAATAAAAAATCAAGGTTCACCTTAAAATCTTTGCTCTTTAGCTTTAGACTACAACTCTTGCTGAACAGCCCATCTGTAGATCACCAAGATAAGTGCTTCTTTAAAACGTAATTTAAAAAAATAGGTAAGAAGTCTTTTTGCCTAACAGGTTTGACATCTGTCAGAGGTCTTATTAAGATTTTAGAACTTTAGAGAATCTAAGATTCATTTCTTTCAAATATTAGTAAGATTGTTATTTCCAGATGAATGCACTTTTAATAAATTGTAATCATTTCCTTGATATATCTCGCCTGTACTGCTTGGTCATATGTGATTCTTCTAATCTATTCAGCACTAGTGATACCTCACCTACAAAACAGTGTCAAGTTTTGGGCCCCATACTTTAAGAAAGATGTGGACATATTAGAAAGAGTCCAGCAAAAATAACAAAAATGAGTAGAGGCCTGGGACAGAACTAGTGGTCTTGAGTCTAAAGAAGAGAAGACTAAGGGAGGATTTCCTAACAGTCTTCAAATACCTGAAAGACAATTATAGAGGGGATGGAGCAGAGTGCAGCATGCACAGCTGTCTGAGCCCTCCCAGCTTCCTCACATGCAGTGACTGCCTGCCTGGCCCTGCCACACCATCCCAGGGTCACCACCACCATGCAGCTGCCACCTGGACACCATCCAGCTGGCTGGACCCCGGCAGAGATGCCAATGATGGGCTGCAATGGGATCCCACCAACCTGCTCCTGCCCTGGCTCATGCAGCCCTACACTGGCCAGCTGGACCCCCACCAGGACCACTTTAACTGGTGCTTTGGCTGGACCCATGGCCTGGTGGAGTGTGCCTTTTGGCCTACTCAAGGGATGCTGGTGCATCCTCACTGCCCACCTCAAGTTCACTAAGGATAACCTCCCCTATGCCATTGTCTCAGCCTGCATGCTGCATAACATCTGTGAGGCCCAAGGGGAGCTCTTCAGCAAGGCCTGGGTGGAAGATACCTGGCAGTGGGAGCACCACCTGCAGTGGCAGAAACAGGCCACCCGCCACCTGAGGCCCCAGACAAGTCACACACCCACCACTGGGGGCCAGGTCAGCCACTAACTCTTGTGCCTGGTGCCTACCCCTTCCTGTACTGCCCATTGTAGCCTGCCTGGACCAACTCCCACTGATTATTTTTTTTTTTTTTTTTTTTTTCCCCTACCTCCCCCACTCTCACTGTCAACACCCTCCTTCCTGGTGCCTAGAGGGCAGAGCCTGCAGCCAGACAGACAGAACCCTGACCTCTGGTTGTTCCCCTATGGGGTGAGGGTGGCTCCCCCTCTGGCAGCCAGTGTCCAGAGCCAGCAGGGCTGGCATGCGGTCCCGGCCCTGCTGCAGCCAGTTCTGGCTCTGTGCCTGCATGGAGCTAGGGTGAGTGGCAGGGCTGGGCCAAGGTGGAGGGACTGGGTGGTCAGGGACCAGGGCCAGGGTCTCTTGACTGGTGGATGTGGCACAGGACTTCCTCTCAGACCCATGGGGGGACCTGCTGCTGGGTGGCAGGTGATTGCATGGGCCAGGCAGGGCTAGGGTTGGAAGCCAGGTAGGAGGTGGCATGAAGGTGACCACCAGGGCCAAGATGGTGTCCAGCATCCAGTGGTTGCCATCCATGGCATACACTGCCCTAGTCAGGACCACAGTCTGCTCCCACAGGGCCTCTACCTGCTCATGCTCCTGGACTAGGAGCTGTTCCCAGAACTCCTGGTCTGCCTACTCCTACGTACATTCACAGGCCACATCCTCTGCCCACCAGGTCTGTGTCCACCAGATGGCCCTCTGACACTATCACCAGCTGATCCAGGAGGATGGTGCAGTCCTGGGTCTACCTCTGGTGCAGCCAGTGCATCCACGGGGCCCCAGGTGTGGGCAGTGGTGAACCTGAGGCAGCATCCTGGCTGGCAACAGTGGCCTCTCCCCCACATGCAGCTTCAGAACTTGCAGAGCCATGAGAAAGAAGTTGTTTACGAGAGTCTGCAACATTTCTCAGATAAGACGTTCTGTATTGGGGGCCATGAGTCGCCCAGTCTCAGATCAGGGGTTGGGCATACACGGATGCCCAGGGACCATAGCAAAGCAGCTGGGTAAAGCCAAGCCTAAGCAGCCACAGGCCAACCCCCTGGCCCTGCTCCCTCCCCAGGGGCAGCTGGGTGCTGACCAGAGGCAGCCTGCTGCCTCTGCTTTGTTTCCATGCTGGAACAGGGCAGCAGCTGCTGCCATGGCTCCAGACACCACTGCCCAGCTTCCCCCCCGTAGGCCAGCTGCTCTCCTGTGCTGCTGTGAATCCTATGGTGCCTGGGCTCAGGGGGCATGGGGCTCCCAGATGACTGGGACAAGGAGCTACTCACACCCCTGCCCTCCCCACAGGAGGCCTCTTGTGGGGGGGAGGGTCTGGGGTCAGCCTTCACCCCTCACTATGCCAGTGGTGTGCTTGGAGCATGCCTCTGCTGTATGTGCCATGGGTACTGCATGAGGAGCTGTTTTCATGGACCAAAGGGTGCCCAACCCACTATGCCCTGCTACTGTGGATTGCCATGTTACCCTAGGTGCACCTATGTACCTAGCAAGGGGCCCTGAGCATTGACAGTGCAAGGTGCAAGCCTGAGATGCCCTACAACTTCCACCACCACCTGGAAGAGTACCTGTAGCTGCACTACATGTCCCTGTCCCCTGCAGCTGAGGAGAACATCGCCACTGGCATCAACATGTTCCTTGGCATATGAGAGGCCCATACTCACCTAGCTGTGGAGGCATGGGGGGGGCAGGGGTAGGGAGCAGGGGCAAGGGCAGGGAAGGCCTTCCCAGTGTGGGGCTCACAACGTGGCCAGGGGCTGACATGGCCAGCAACTCCACTCGATCCCGGCTGGCAACAATGGTGTGCGGTTCCTGGCAGTGTCTTTGGGCAGTGAGGCATAGTGTGTGGGCACCCAACCTGGGCCCCCTGTGGTAAGGAGCTGGCACTGCTGGTGGCCAGCAGTGGCATGGCCAGCCACACCTTGTGGCTGAGGCTGTACAGCTGTCAGGGCAGGCACTGGCCCAGGCTCCCTAAGCTGCTGGTGGAGACTGCAGCTGGGGAGCTTGGTGAGATGGGTTGCTGGAGGCCTGAGGGGCCTTCCCTCAGTAACACATCACCATGGGTGCCAGGCTGGGGTGGGGGCTCAGGCAGGCTGCCTATGCTGCTGTACGCAGTACTGCTGTGGCCTGGATCCCAGGATGTGAGGATCACTGTCTTGCAGGCTTGAAAGGCACTCCCCAACCAAAGATTGTGGTTGGTGATAGTGACCCACTGTGTCTGCAAGGCCTTGACCTTTATGTAGCACTGCCATGCTAAGCAGTCATGCCCGTGTTCCATATCTGGCTTGACAGCCCCTCATAGACATAGGTGTTGGAGCATCCACCCCATGTAAACTGGCACTCCACTTCCACCTCACCCCATGAGGTCACCAGTCTCCTTCACAAACCAGTTACTGCCCTGGGTGGCAAGCACTGATGTCAGTGACGACAAAGCCATCAGGGCTCCCACACCAGCTCTTAGGGCCTCCGTGCAGCTGTCCCTATGCTGTGGGGCCTGGTCAGATGGCTGCAGTGCCCAGCACAGGGTCATGGTGTGGGACTGGCAGCTGCATGGCAAGGCAATGTCCCACGTCACCTGCAGGGTACAGGCAGGCTGCTGGGGGTGAGCTGCAGGCAGCTAGAACTGGCCCCGGTGGCCAGGAGCTTCCTGTAGCTGGGCTTGGGTGCTAGCAGTCCTGGCAGGAGCCTGCAGCACACTGCAGGCCTGGACAGCATAGGTCTGGCAACTATGTGGCTCTGCGGTGCCAGGCAGCAGTGCTTGGGTGCAGGCAGGCTGGTGTAGCTAGCCTGCAGCCTGCCCAGGGGGACATAGGGGCCTGGAGTGGCCTCAGGCTGCCTACATGTGCCCCAGGAATGTCTGCAGGCTTTTAAGGGCCTGAGGCTGGGGCAGGCAAGCCTCCAAGCATGGAGCCCTGGGGCAAGCCTCAGGCTGGTCCCCAAGTGGCAGGGCTGACCAGGAGCAAAATTGCTCCTGGTTGGCATCTACACATGCATTACTGTGCAGTAAGTACTCACAATTAAATTTGCTTTTATTTGCAAGTAGCAAATTTACTTGCTAGTAGTGTCATTTACCGCACAGTAAGCATGCACACATGTAGACACACACGCTTACTGCACAATAAACTATGCTACTGTGCAGTAGAGTATTTCATGTAGATGCACCCACTGGAATGGCTTAATTGAGGATGATCCTGCCTTGAGCAGGGGGCTGGACTAGATGACCTCATGAGGTCCCTTACTTTCCCATGATCCTATGATCTTTATCTATATTTCATTATTACATTTGCAAATAAAATTCATTTACATTTATGTTTTTGAACATTTTGTCTTGGTGGGACTGGCTCTTCAAATCTTTCTTGGTTCCCAGAATATCTAAATGGGTCGATACATGAAGTGAAGAGGGCAATTGGTAGAGACTAACAAAACTTGTCTTGAGTCTGTGTAGGTGGAAGCCCACCTTTAGAGAACCAGGGACACCGCCCCTGGCAGGGACGGCATCAGGTGCCTCCTAAAGAAGCACTACCCAGACTGCCTTGTTCTCTCTTTTTCTCTTCAACAGGTACAGAGAGTTCTAGTGCATGCCCAGCACCTGGAAGAGGGCCATGACAGTCCTCATCCACAAGAAGGGAGACCTGACCGACCCAGGCAACTGGAGACCCACCGTCCTGTGGCTCCACCATCGCCAAGCTGTATGCCAGCTGCCTGGTGGCCCACATCACCAACTGGGCGGTGACTGGCGGGGCTGTCAGCCAGAGCCAGAAGGGCTTCATGTCAACAGAGGGCTGCTACGAACACAATTTCACTCTCCAGATGGCCCTGGACAATGCCCGGAAGACCAGGAAGCAGTGTGCGATGGTGGGGCTGGACATCTCCAATGCCTTCAGCTCCATGCTCCACCACCACATCCTTGGCACCCTCCATGAGCTTAGCCTACCAGATGGCGTTGTCAACCCGGTGCAAGAACTCTATGACAGATGCACCATGACTGTCCGCACCACCGACGGAGATACCAACAAGATCCCCATCCAGTCAGAGGTGAGACAGGGCTGCCCCCTCAGCCCCGCCATCTTTAACCTGGCTATGGAACCGCTTCTTCAGGCCATGGCAGGTGGCCCGAGTGGGCTCAACCTGTACAGCCAGAAGTTGAATGTCCTGGCCTATGCCAATGACCTTGTTCTCCTTACCAATGATGCTGCCCAGCTGCAGCAGATGCTGGACATGACATCAGAGGCAGCCAGGTGGATGGGCCTGTGCTTCAACATCACCGAGTACGCCTCCCTGCACATCAATGGCAGGCAGAAGAGCCATGTTTTGGACTCCACCCTCATGATCCAGGGCCAGGCAATGAGGCACCTGCATGACAGCAAGGCCTACTGCCACCTGGGGATGCCTACCGGCCACCAGGCCAGGTAGACACTGGAGGAGACCATCAACGGGATCGTGCAGGATGCCCACAAGCTGGACTCATCCCTGCTGGCCCCCTGGCAGAAGATAGATGTAGTGAACACCTTCCTCATCCCCAGCATTGCATTCATCCTGAGAGGCTCGGCAATCCCCAAAACCTCCCTCAAGAAGGCGGACGCCAAGATCCAGCGGTTGCTGAAGAAGTGGCTGCACCTGCAGCTGAGGGCCAGCAATGAGATCCTGCATGTCTCATACTGGCAGGCAGGCGCCAACATTGCCCGCATGGGAGACCTCTGCAACATCACGGTGGTAACCCATGCCTTCTGCCTCCTGGCCTGCCCAGACCTGATGGTAAGTATTATTGCTGTCAGCACCCTTGAGGAGACCACCTGCAAGAGAATCATGAGGAAACCAACTAGACATGACTTGGCCACCTTCCTTAGCAGCTCTCTGGAGAGTTACTTTGACAGAGACGGCAGGGACTTCACCTCGCTGTAGAGCCAAGCCCACAATGCCGCACACCGCCTCAGGAAGTGCATCATCTGTGCCTGGACTTGGACCAAGGAGTGCCGGGAGCTGGAAGTCTCTCTGCAATCAACCCTGAACACCAACTGTGTCACCATGATGCCTCACATGTGGTCCTTCCTGGAGCAGTTCCTGAAGGATGCCATTCGCAACAAGTACGCTGGTGACCTGAGGGCCAAACCTGACCAGGGCAAGGTCTTCGATGTCACCTTGAAGTGGGACTCCAGCAACCACTTTGTGCCCAGTGAGAACTTAAATCACTTCATGGACTGGCGCTTCCTCCACCCTGCCCACCTCAACTGCCTGCCTCTGAACAGGGCCATCCACTTCAGCCACCAGGACAAGAGGTGCCAATGGTGTGGCTATGCAGCAGAGACCCTCCCCCACATGTTGTGAAGCTGCAAGCTGCATGCCAGAGCCTGGCAGTTCTGCCACAACACTGGCCGGGACCGCCTGGTGAGGGCCATCCTGGCTGCAGCAGGGGAGATCTCCATGAACCGCACCATCCCGGACTGCGAGAGCCAGATGCACGCTGACATCGTCATCACAAAAGAAGAGGCCAAGAAGATCGTGATCATGAATGTGACCATCCCCTTCGAGATCCAGCACCAAGCCTTCACCAATGCCCGGGCTCGCAAGTGGGAGAAGTATGCCCTGCTGGCCAACATCCTGAGGGGCTGTGGCTACAATGTGATGGTCAACACGCTCATCGTGGGAATGCTTGGAGCCCCAGCAATGAGAGCATCCTGCATGCCTGCATCTCCCACCGCTACACCAAGCTGATGCACTGCCTCATGGTGACTGATACAATCCACTTATCCCATGACATCTACATGGAGCACATCACAGGCCACTGCCAGTACACCAACCCCGCCAGACCAACCACCACTGACTGGACCCAGAGGGGACCGCCTGAACCCCTCTCTGCACCTGATGGACTTTGAGAGGAATCTTCAACTACCACTCCACTCCACCCAAAGAAGATCCCTGCAATGAGACTATATGGACTGAGAAACATTCTTCAACCTGCTTCCTCTACCACTGCAGACCATTGTACGGGTTTGTGTGTATCTATCTTCTTTCTCTCTTAGTGTTGCAAACACCCTCCCTCCCCTTCCCCTGGGCTTAGTTGGCTAACATTGTATTTTCTGTAACCTAGTTGCGTTCCCCTCCTCACCCCCATCCCTCTTATGTTAGTCCCTTGGTTGGGCGCTCTGTATTTCCTTACTGGCTTTTGTCATCTTTTTGGGTTCATAACTGTTAACATCTACTAATAAAATTTGGGGATCTATTCTTTCCTCCTTTGAATATGTTCCCAGAATACTTACATGGGTCGGCACATGGAGTGAAGAGAGTGACGATAGAGACTAACAAGACTTATTCTTGAGTGTGTAGCAATTCGGAGATCTATTCTTTCCTACTTTGCATGGGTTCCAGTGTAGGCAGAGAGTAGAAGATGAATTTCTTTTCCCTTATAGTAAGAGTTACAATAATTCCATTGGGAAGCATAAACTCTGCCTCTAGTTCTGACTTTCTGCTTTAGGGTGAGAAGGTCTGAAGCTATGGGCAGATTCTAAGAGGTGTGCACCCTGCAGTCCTTGTTAGCACTGGAAAGCCATGCATACTCTCTAGACTCACCCCAGAGGAACTTTCTAATTTAATCAGAATTCCTCCTCTTTTGTACCTCCTCCAGCCTAGGTCAGGGCTTGAAAGCCACCATCTGTTCCAAGGAATGGGTTTTTCAGTCAGAGAATATGGGGACTCTTGCTTTCCCTGGGAACATTATTTTTATTATGCTAAAAAGATAGTGTATGTAAACAAGTAACTGTGCGAGTATCTCTGGAACCGTAGACCATCCCGCACATCCTGGCACATTTCCTTCCTTCTCTATATATTTTATCAATTGTATCTTTAAACTCATCCCTAGATC
This sequence comes from Alligator sinensis, assembly GCF_000455745.1. Taxonomy (NCBI): domain Eukaryota; kingdom Metazoa; phylum Chordata; order Crocodylia; family Alligatoridae; genus Alligator; species Alligator sinensis. The sequence continues at coordinate 599,740 of NW_005842698.1, forward strand.
TTTATTCTTTGTCTAAGAATATGAGCATTTACAAGGAATCCTCATCATGTGTCTCCAGAGATATTGGGCAGAAAAATTTCCAGTGCTTTATTTTTCCATGGGAAATTTTCCATTTCTAAAAAGTCATGGTTTCATAAAATTCGTTAGTAACAATGAATGGATGCCAATACAATATTAGGCAAACTTGTCAGTTTCAAAGTTGTAATTAATGTTTTTCAGGTGATTAATCCGAGGAAGTGTGTGAGAGAGTACATATATGTTTTATTGATTTGTAAACAGGAGGGTAAATACACTCACGTAATAATTCAAACCAAAAATCAAGTTATGAATTCTCCTAATTGGCTGTGCAGGTCAAAGCAAAACCAAAGATAAAATTCTTATTTCATTTCAGACTGCAAATGAAAGCAAAACCAAAACTAAAACTGAGATTGATTTTTGTTTCACTTCCAGTTCAGCAAACACACAGAGCAGTGTCTCATTTCTTTCTTGAGCTGGGAAAATTGGAAGTGTTTGCATAATATCTGTTAGCTTTTTAGTGCTCTTGGTTTGAAATAGTCATAATACTGCCTCATCAGAAAAAAAAGAATGTGTGGCATCCATTATAGTGAAGTTCAAGCCAATGAAGGAAGGAAGAAAGTTGGTAGATGTAAATATTGCAGGCAGAAGTGTGCTGACAATGCAACAAAAATGAAGAAACATTTAATGTTAACATGTAGAAACTGTCCTGAAAGAGTACAAGCCATATACAGAAAGCTAATATAACCAAGTGGTAGAATAACATCATCTGAGAAAAGTTTACTTCAGGAATCCTATGTAAGTAAGCAAATTAATATGTTAAACAACACACAGTATAGACTAGCATCTATATTGTTTTAAAATTTTATCATTTTAAAAGTTGTTAATGCAACTCTGGACTATTATTTATTTAGTTAAAATATTTGTATCCTGCTTTCCTGCTTGCATTAAGCACCCAAAGTGGCTTAGGCTTAACAATATATATTTTTAAATTACATAATAGATAAATAGTTAACTATTTCAAACCAGCAGAGTAAATGTAGTCCTTTGGCTGACGGCAGAGGCCAGACTATACTTCCCTTTGACTCTGCAGACCCAGGACAACTGAGCAGCAAGTTGAGCAGCATTGTGTTCTTTCTGGCAGGGAAGGGGGAAGCCAGTTCCCTGCCGCTTCTCCTTCTCCTTCTGATGGATGAGGCCAGACGAGAATAGGCTAAAATAAAAATCTTTCCCCACTTTTGTCACAGGAACTTGGTAGCTCAAGTGAAATAGCAGATTGGCAAAAAATGAAAATGTTGAGCTGCCAGGTCTGGGGGAAGAAGAAGCAGGATCCTTGCTTTCAAGATCACTGTCACCAGATATGCGATCCACCATGAGTAGCTTTCAAGACAGTCAAGCTTTTAATCAAGATTTGTGGACAAAATGTCAAAAGAAGATCAAGAAAAAGCAGATGAGACAATAGCTTGAGCTACATTTGCAAGTGGTACACCTCCTTCCATAACTGAAAATCAATACTGGAAGGAACATTAGAAACTAATTTGCCCATCATACAAGTTACCATCATGTTATTGCTTATCAAATTCTCTCTTAGATAGAGAGTATGACAGAGTTCAAACAATGGTTATTCAAAGGATTGGTCAAGCAGAATCACTGACTGATGTCAGATGGATGGACTGCTATACAAGGAAATCCTTTATTGAATATTACGTTAGCAACACCTGAACCAATATTCCTGAAAGCAATTGGTACCAAATCTTCTTGTCATACAGGTGAATACATACATAGACAAATTACTGAATGAAGAGATTGAAAGTTCAGGTCCCTCCAGGGTACAAGCCATTGTAATGAATAATGTGAGTAAAATGAAAGCTGCATGGCAACTATTAAAAGCAAAGTATCCTCATGTAATAGTATTTAGCTGTCTTGCTTATGTGTCAAATCTTCTGGCAAAGGACATAGTAAGTGTGAATACAATAAAGACAATATTGGCAACACTATGTTGCTAATCAGGCTTTGAAGAAATTACAGAAAGAGAAGCAGGGGAAGGAAAGTGCACTTTTATTGTCAGGAGAAACTAGATGGGGCTCGGCTACAAAGTGTTTACATAGTTTGCTGCACACACAGAACTGTTTGCAGTGTGCTTCAATAATGTAAATTTGTCATGCCTGTTCTTAAATTGATGCTTCAATTTCTCAAGCTGGCCGGTCAGTATCCTTCTGGGCAGACAGTTTATCCAGTGACAGGGACTCTTAAGGTACCGGATATTCTTCCTGCCACATCTTTGGTGTAAATTAAAGGAGGAAGATCGGTCTATATCTTCTTCCAGTGTCATAGGCCTTACACCACGTCATTAGGCTTTGGGACTCTGCCACCCTTACTCCCTACCTAGCACCAACCTGATAGTGCACAGTCCTTTTATAATGACTGTTGTTTAAATTCAATTATTTTCCTGTCTCCCTTTTCTACCAGGGAAACCTTGGGGTTAAACCCCTCTATTCAGCAATATGGTCCACACTGTCCCTTACGCCCGTTACGTCATGGCTAAGGCACACTGCTAGAAGTGCTCTATAGCCTTCTCTCACTCACAGTTTTAATATCCTTTATTTCTTTTCCTCCTTTAGGTTTGTTGTTGCTCCAGCTCCAGTTCTCTGCATCAGACATCCACACCTGCTCTACCAGTAAGTAGTCTGACTCCTCTGAGTCAGCTTCATAGAGTAGCCTTTCTGCTTTGGGCCTCCACCAATCACCCCTCCCGGGGCAGACGGCCTCACAGCACGGTCTCTGCTGGTGCGGGGAACTCACTCCCGGTCCGCTGTTGCTAGTGCTCCATGTGGGTTTTTCAGAAGCATCCAGGTTCCAGCTGGCAAACCACCGCTGGCACATGCTGACAAAGCATGCCTACACTGGCACAGGATGTTCCTTTCATTGTGCCGTCTTCCAGTTCTCCGGCTGGTCATCGTGCCAGTCCTGTCCATCCAGTATGTCTCCTCTCCTGGCAGCCTCTCTCTCACTGCCACAAATAGATGACACAGTATCCCAGATTATTCCCATGAACATTTGGAAGCAGATTCTTGAGAACGATGTGTTCTAGGTTCAAGTCCAAAGAGTATGCAATTTACTACCACCAGTTTCAGTGGCTATCAAGAAACTTGAAGGAGATACACCAAGCCTTTCAAATATTCCAGAGATATTGAGACAACTGAATGAAAATCTAATTGATTTTTTTGCCTTCTTCACCTCTATCCGAAAAAGAAGTAAAACAAATGTTTACTAAGAGATTTTAGTTTTGCTCTTATCCAGTTCATCTGGCAGAAAACCTTTTGGATCTTCAACACAGAATATAACATTTATCAGAAGATGAATTATCTACTGCTAATTGATTTTTTTGCCTTCTTCACCTCTATCCGAAAAAGAAGTAAAACAAATGTTTACTAAGAGATTTTAGTTTTGCTCTTATCCAGTTCATCTGGCAGAAAACCTTTTGGATCTTCAACACAGAATATAACATTTATCAGAAGATGAATTATCTACTGCTCGTGATACAATTATGGAAGTAGCTAAGAATGTCCCCAACCATAGCCGTGATGACAGACATTGCCGAGTACCACACAAAAGAAAACCTTTGGAGCAAAGACATCATTTGGCTGGCAGCAGAGAATATGTCTCTTCTCACATGGTGGAAGGGATACTATAACACCCGACTGTTGTCCAGAATTGCTCTAAGGATCCTAAGCATCCCACCAACAGCAGCTTCTTGTGAATGGAACTGGAAGTCTTTCATCTCAATCAAGACAAAAAGGAGGAATAGACTAACAAATGAATGCACTGCTAAGCTTGTTTCTATTTCTCAGAATCTCTTGCTTCTGGAGAATCAGTCAGAAGCACCATTAGTGAAGAAGATGCAATGTGGTGATAAGTTGCCCTTGCCCATAGTCTCATTGATAAAACCATCCTTTAGCGAAAGAGAATATGGTTCATGTAGTTCTGAATCAGATTTGCCTCAATCTGATTCTGAAATGGAACTAATAAGTAGTGCAAGTGATTCTACAGATAGTGACAGTGAAATTGGAAGTGCAGCAATGACCTCAGTGGAAGAGTTAAACTCTGTTGAAGTAGGTGAGTGGACAACCACAGCATATCATGCCCAGTTCTTTGGGTATGCTAAAATTAGTCGCAACAGTTTTTAGTGCCTTTGATTTTTTTTCTTAAATTTAAACAAACAATGTAAGGGAAATACACGTTATTGTGTATTGTCTTTACATTTTTAAAAGTATTCCAATAAAAATAATTTCTTTCCACATAAAGCTTTAAATTTGTTTGAATATAACGTTTAAACCACATTAAGTGTGCTGTATTTAATTTTTTTCCTAATCAAATATTTCAGTTCAAATACTTGAGGCTATTGGGACATAAAATTAATATGGGGGTACTTTTTTAGTTTTGTTTGTGAAATATAGGTCAAATAAACATGCTAAATCAGATCACACACTATTTAGGGCACTGGAAAATTTTCTGCAAAATTTTCCAATTCAAACTTTTCCAGAAAGTCCACATCTCTGTGTGTCTCATAAAAAATCAACACACACTCAGACTTGGAGACTCCCCTTGTGCAGAACCAGTTTTTACTGTATATATCAAATAATCCCAAACTTTCAATAGGTTTGAATACAGATCTGGTCTTTGCAGGTCAAGTATATCTCTGGCATAGCCATTGTCAAAGGGAATATTTTAAATACAACACAGTCAAAACTCTCTTAGAGATCACCCTAATTAAACAACTGTCTGTCTGAAGAAACTGTCCCAATATACTCCCAAATACAGTGCGTGCAATTCTGCTCTACCTTTATGAAAAGACCAGTTCTATTAAGCAACCAATTTTAGTAGGTCCCTTGAATGACCTCTGAGACAGCTGTCGCCATATTAAGTAATGGGTTTGTTCTATAGAGACCTAATACTCTGAAAGAGTCATTTCTGCACCAAAAGATCCTAAATGGAATGTCAAATAGTAATGGGTTTTATCTGGAGAAGACAGATTCGCCCCCACCCTCTAGCATACTATTTTTTTCCTGGTAAAATAAATCAGTTATATATATTGAATTTAACCAGCTGCCCAGACAAATTTGAATCTGCTGCTTGGTAGCTTTAAAGTAAATGTATCTGGCACTGGAACTTATATGACTTGGAAAAGATTATTAACATTATTATTCCCTAAGTTTACAGCTAGCACTAGAATATATATAAAACATGATGGGCAATGAACAGACAAGCCATTCCAGCTTGCTCAGAGAGATGGAACTTTTTGAATAATGCTTGCTATCCACAGAAGTATAACTTCTGAATGAGGGGGGTGACTTTATCCATTTCCACAGGCTTTTCAGACTTTACCATCAACTTTGGTATAATTCTCTTCATGGATAGCACTACTAGTATCACAGCCACCTTCTTAAAGCACCAGATCTTTTTTACTTCTGTGGGTATTCATGGTAGCTTCTCTCCAATAATACTATGCACATTGTTACCCAGTTATACAACAAAGACCATCTTTTCCACAACTGCACCCACAACTATGATGCAGACATAATTGGTTGTATGGTCCATGATGGTTGTCCTTCCCCAATACATTTTTCTATTGTCATCTTTTAGAATTGGAAGATCTTAATTTTTACCAAGTGGAGATGATAATTATCTCTCTCATGGGTCAAATGCAGCTTGCCTGCAGCCAACTGGGCTACCCTGTGTTAGACCATTTGAGTCTTCCAAAGATATAAAACAGCATGGGTATATTCCAGCTGTTTGTTGAAATAAATATGGTTCTGAAATTTATTTGAAAGCTATTTCAAATTACTGAAGAAGATTTGGAGACTATTCTTTGTTTCTTGGCATGTTTGATCTTCAGATGCTGGCTCAGTCACAAATATTTGTACATATACCCCCTAATCAGTCTTTGATTTAGGGTTCATCCAAGAGCTCCAGTTTGGTTTGCTTGACAACACAGCCACATTACAGGTACACTTGTCCAAGTGAAAGGTCCTGGGGTGACTGAAAGAGTTCACAATTTCCATCATAATCTGGAGATGACGTATATAGAGGCTTCCAGTTTGAGGTTGTCCATATGTAATAGGTTTGTTGACAATTTGGGGTGCTGTTTGCTGATTGCATAACCATATCTTCAACATCTAGCTCAGTGGGTTGAGCAGGTGGTTCTGCACAAGAAAATTCCCCACTGTGGAACAGGATCGGCTCCATATCATATTTTTGTCCCTTGATGCTCACACCCAACTGTGTACACTAAACTTATTTCATACATGAAATGATGGTTATTAAACTCTGAAGCTCATTGTAGAAACTTAGCATCTTGATATGCCAAGATTGAGACACTGAACTGAACATATTTAAGGTGCCTAGCCAGGCAATGCAGTGGTTTCTTGATTTTTACAGACCTGATTTGAGATTACACTGTCAATTGACAGCACTCCTTACATCCCTTGAGCCTAATATACAGCCAATTGGTTCCAGTATCTAGACTCTGTTGGTGGTCAAATGATCATTCATTTTTCTGGCGAAGACAGCACTAATATTCTGCTTGTTATTAGTAAACATGTTGCAATAGTAAATCCTTCCGGTTGTTTATCTAATTAAGGTTGTCTTTAAGGTTGTGACATTTAGCTTTAAAGGATATCCTGGAGAAATGGGTATAAGATACTTAATGAACATTAAAGCCCAACAGAAGGAAAACCTTTATGAGGATACCCATATGAAGTCTACTGGAAATCTACATCTTATTTTTTTAAAGGAACATGTGATTTTTATCAAGACAGTGACTCTCAGCAGAACCAACAATGAGAATACTTAGAATGGCAGTCACAGAGATGACAATAAAAAGGAGATTAATGAGTTATGGTGAAGTAAAACAAAACCAATCATTCTAAAAAATAGATTGACTTCTACGACTGCCTGTTGAGCTCTTGGGCAGCAAGAACAGGCGTTTATTAGCCTACTTGAAATGTCACCTGTCAGAATATTTGTTCAACACAGGAAAGTGTCTATCACTAGAAGAGAATTATTTGGTAGGAAATTAAATTTCTGTAAGCTCTTCCATCTCCTTATGTTTGTCAGATCTGCCTACTAGTTCTCTTCATCCTGTATTCTGAGCACTAGGATTTATGGATGTGCACAACTATGGATATTTACATTCAGGGAGCTAGTATTTAAATTCATCCTTATTGGTAAACAAAATGATTTTGAAAGCAGCTTAAACATGAAGGAGAAAGAGTAACAGTGCAGTGTGAGGTTTTTCTTAATGTTAAGCTAACCCTGGGATGTTAGAGCTGTATTTTTGCAATGACTAAACATACCAGTTAGTTAGGAACAGATTTTCAGCAGAAAGTATGTGTAAGCTAGTAAAGTAATCATAACATGACTGTTACTGATGGCTTGTGGGAAGACAATTTGTCGTATTTTTTGCACAAGAAAGATTGGCTAGAATGTCCTTGGTCAAACTGAGTTTTCCTGTAGAAAATACCTGTGCAACTCTCTTCTCTCCCACATTCCTATGAGCAAAGTCAAGTTGCTCTCAGAATCTCACAAATCTGAGGCAACAGGAAATAGTTCTTCCTCCATAAAAAATGAAGGGAGTATTTCTCTCTCTCTCTCTCTCAGATGCTTGGTTAGTATTTAAGTAAAAATTATGCATGTGCCTTTAGTCCCTTGCTTTGCCAGAGCATATATTATCTTCTCCTCCAAAGGCTAACCTGGACCACTGCCAAGAAAGGCAGGTGAGTGCCTGCATTGAAGCTTTGGAGAATGACACCTCAAATTTACTCTGTAGCCTGCTCATCTTTTGATACACTCTTGTAACCTATATTTGGCACTTAGCCTGGAGCCCTTCCACAGCCCAAGGTGGAAGAAATAAAGATAATGGTGGTGAAAGATTGAGGGGAAAAAAACATGAGGGGAAGAAAAAAACAAAGGTAAGATAGGAAGAGGGATGACAGACTGCATGGTAACTGGGGACATTTAGAGAGAAAAACCTGATGAAACATTTGTACAAGATAAAACATTTCAGATTAAATTGAAGATAAATATAGGCCCTGAATACAGCCAAAGAAAAGGTTCATCTAAGACATACAGCAGAACAAAAGATGGGAAAATAGAAATGCAATGGGGGAAATATTTTTTAAAGAGCAACAACAGAGAGTCAGTGTTATATTGCAGTTGATTGTCTCGAGGCAAAATTTTAAATCAGTGTTTTAACTGTGACTTCTTCCTCACAAAACAAATAACAAAAAAATATGCCCAGCATCTAGATGGAGCTAGAAGATAACAGTAACACGTAGATACCCACCTGCTATTCCAGAGCATCTCTGATGATATAGATAATCTCTGATGATATAGCTACACTTGCTAGCACCATTACCAAAAGAGACTTGGGGGTCATGACTGACCACAAGATGAACATGAGCCACCGATGCAATACCACAGCTGGCAAAGCAAACAAAACTCTGGCTTGCATCTACCTATTCAACTCGAGCAAAACCCAGGATGTCATTCTCCCATTGTACTCGGCCTTGATGACGCCACAGCTCAAGTACTGCATCCAATTCTGGGCTCCACAATTTAGGAAGGACATGGAGAAGCTTGAAAGAATCCAGAGGAGAGTCACGCGCATGATCAGAGGGCAAGAGAACAGGCCTTATGAAGATAGGCTAGGAGCTATGGGACTCTTCAGCCTGGAAAAGTGAAGGCTCAGGGGTGACTTCGTGGCAGCCTATAAGTGAGTGCATAAGGGGTGTGCATGAGGATCTGGGGGAATGCCTGTTCACCAGAGCACCCCCGAGGATGACAAGGTCCAACAGTTGCAAACTCCTGCAAGACAGTTTTAGGCTGGACATAAGGAAAAACTTCTTTGCTGTCTGAGCCCCTAAGAATTGGAACAGACTCCCCCCAGAGGTGGTGCAAGCACCTACTCTGAACACTTTCTAGAAACATTTGGACGTTTACCTTGCTGGGATCCTTTGACCCTAGCCAACTTCCTGTCCCTTGGGCAGAGGGCTGGACCCAATGATCTTAGAAGGTCCCTTCCAGCCTTAATGTCTATGAAATCTATGAAATTTTCTTAGTGACTTTTTTAAGGGTTTCTATGGAGTAAGAATTTTCAGAAAACAGTTTTTCACAGGAAAATTCTGATTTGTTGTAACCTTCATCCATCACACTACCTATTTTAGTACAGGTCTCCTGGTCTTGTTTTGCATTCTGGAGGAATTTGGGTTCATCTTGATTTGGAGAAGCAAAATTTTTAAATTGTAAAATCTTTCACAAAACAAGAAAAAGCTTCCATCCAGCTCTTAAATGGAGACTGTCAGAACACCAAAAAAGGAGTCTATTATAGCTAAAATAGCTTTATTAGTTTTACACAATAATGGGTAACTCACACAAAGAATGTTATACCTCAAACATACAAAGGTTGAGGATTCTATTACCTATATTCCAACACACCATGTGTTTTCCATTTAAACAGACTTCAGACTTTTACCATTTCCCAACTCTAAACTGGATGACTTACAACAAAAACTGTATTCTAACAGCTTTAACATTTTATAGACATTATAACTAAGCAGTGGTGATGCATAGAAGGTGCATGGGGGTACACATGCATCCCCTGACAGCACCGGTGAACTCCATGGCAGGCCGCACTCCACGCTCAGGCGAGGGGCAGGGGGGGGACAGGCATGAGTGCCGGTGCTCCCCCGTGAGCTCCAGCTGGGGAGTGGGAGTGCCAGGAGCACTACAGCCACTTCCCAGCCAGTGTGATTGACCCCACCCCCACCCAGTTGGTGTGATTGGCCGCAGTAGTACTTCCCCCCCCTGCCCCCCCCCCCGCCAGTGAGCTTGGCCACCAGGGGGCCC
>NW_005842698.1:609717-615135 GCF_000455745.1 Alligator sinensis
TTTGGTGGGATTGGCGGCAGTAGTCCTCCCCCCCCCTGCCCCCCACCCAGTCAGTGAGATTGGCCACAGGGGGACCCCCCCCGGTCGCTGGGGTACATGCCCCCCTGCCTAAGGTGGCACTAGTTGCCCATGTAACCAAGCAACATTCCTTAACATTAAGAAAGATTTATTATATGCTTTGTGTAAAAATATAAAATCCTCAGATTCTGGTTGGAAGTCATGTGACCTAATGGATGGTACACTGGTCTGGAACATACAATATCAATATGTGGGTTCTTCTCCCAGTGCACCTACAGGCTGACATAAGAAAATATGTATCAACCCTTTGTTTCCACACCTATCAAATGTTGTAATGATACTTAACTTTTTTGTAAAGTGGTTTGAGATCTATAGATAGAAAAGAATACATAAAACCAAAGTATTGTATGTGAAGAGGAGATCTTCCCTGGTGGTGTCACCTCATATTGCTAATAGCAGGTCTAACAATAATACAACTTATTAGATGCAGTGAAAAACTTTTAAGCAAACTTCAGCAGATAGATTCAAAATACATAAAACCAGACAGAATCTGTTACTCATACAATTTAGACATGCAACCATCTGGCAAATTCCAATTTGTGGGGCATATTTCCAAAATTTTCAATTCAAATAAAGCACAAATATACTATTGTTGATTATAATAATATCCCAGTACATTCACATTCTAGTAATAGCAATATCTTTCTAGGCCAAAGTGTACTGTGTAGACTTCATTAACATTAGGCATGTCATTTTGATGTACTTTTTGGAATGACATGTGGTCAACTGGCAGAATTTGAAGGGTAGTGGCAAAATGCTACCAACAAAAAATGCCAAGATCTCCAGAATTTTTTAATGCATAAATAAACCCAAGCTTAACATACTTGGTAAAGCCATCTCTGTATTCCAGGCCAAGGATAAAAATCTTGGCCTGATTTAAAACAATGGGAATTTTAACATTGATTTCAATGGAGTATGCATTCCAGAATGGACACTAGAACAATCGAATTAGAAACAGACCCATTTCTGATTTCACACAATTCACAGTGGAAGCTGGAATAGGATATTTTGAATACCTAAGTCATTTTGATGTAGCTAGCCAGGTAGGATGTAGTCAATAAATGATTACTGTGAGATGGATCTGCCCACAGAGTCTGATGCCTATTATTTTTGTATTGGCTCTCAGGAATTTGAAGCACAATCCTTACTACGTATAAAAACCATGTACTTAAGCACCACTCAGAGGTACTGTATTCCAACAGTCATGTGCAACCCTATTGCCTTGAGGGGTCCAGCACCACTGAGTCAACTGTAGGATTATAGCCCAAGTGGCAATGCAATAGAAGGGAAAAGAGAAGACAAATAGATGACATGGGTTCCCCTTTTAAAAATATCATCGATTTCCCTGAATGAAATTAATAAATATTTTTTCCTAATTCTCATATTATTGTTGCCTGTTGGCTCAAGCAGGCAATCAGTATTCTAAGCTTTTCTGGGTTTATTTTTGCTAGCAGAAAAAATTATTTAAGGGTCAGGTGTTTCTGTACATTACAAAGAACACACTAAAGTCCAGTTTCCCTGAATAAAGTAGGAACAAACAACTGGCAGTAATTTATTTGTTCAGAAACTCATGTCTCCTTCCAAGAAGCAAGGGTTCTTTGGTGATATCTGCCTCATTTCCCAAAGCATCTCTATCTCCCTCTCTCAGCTTCCTCCCAGAGTCACAATACCAATGCTTCTTATGCTTTCTTCTAATTTTCTGATACATACAGACATAGTGGCAATCCAATCAATACTTCAGTCCTTGCATTTACCATTGGTTCCCAGAGACATGCTACTTATACCCAAAACTTCAGAGAGTGGCTTACACTGCTTTAGCTATCTTAACGCATACAGGAGCGTAATCACTTCTCCCATTTAGCCAGAGTAAAGGCTACTAGCACACCCAACAGTTTAAGTAAGTCTGTGATTGCCCATACATAAAAGACACACTTGCTGGCAGTTATCAAGACACCCAGCATAATATCCTTTTGTATTGCAACCATTCCAAACATGCAAATTCTTATCTAGCCAATGTTGAAAATCTATACATCTATTAGATTTTATAATGCAGTTAATCCATTGATGGGGGTAAATAATTATTAATACAGTATCTGAATTGATTTTGACTACTATATTAGAATCCTAGAAAAATTGCTAGACCAGACCTAAGGCCTAGGTACAGAGAGTCAAAAAGACCAAGACTGAAATGATTCAGTCTCTGCAGATTAGTCTAAACTACACAGATTAAATTGAAACAGAAGTGAACAGACATTTACCTTTGATTCAGGAAATACAGCAACATGCTGACAGTGGCTCAGGCCAGAAGCCAGGGAGCACTAGAGCATGCCTCTCTGGCTGTGTGTTCGCTTCCTCTTCCTGCTGCCCCCAAGGTCTCTGGGATTTGCAATCCAGAATCACAACAGCAGGACTCTGCAGAGTTGTTCATCATTCTTCTTCCTGTTTCCATGTGCCTCTGGGATTTGTAGTTCACAGTTGCGACCAACCGTAAATTTGAGTAGGGGAGTGGCCCCAGATCCCAGCGAGGGTTTGCCTGGAAGGGCATTCCCCCTCACCCCCCCCCAACAATAGACTAGGCTGCATACCCAGCTGGGCTTGCCCCTTCTCCCCCTGTCAGCCAGCCCTCACTGCTCCAGCTAGGGAGCAGAGGGCAGGTTTAGCCCTGCTCTCTGGAGCAGATATCACAGCCCAGCACAGGGATGGAAAGCATGCTGGAATACTGCGGGACTGTGATTTAACTTGAACCAGGAAGGAGTATGGGACAGAAGTTACATTAACCAGTTTGACCCAAATCAGTTAAGTCTGATACTGCATTTAAGCAAGTTTATCTTAAACCAGTTTCACACATTTTGAAACTGGTTTATGTGCACTGAGTTCTGTTCTGTTACAGGTTTAAACCAGTTTTGGATCACTGAAACCAGTTTATGTGTAACTTCTGTCCCTAGCCAAGGAGGTTATTTAGTCCAACCCCTCTGCTCAAGGCAGAATCCTAATAGCTACCTAAACAATCCCAGTTGAGTTTTTGACTAACCATCTCCTAAAAGCTACTTTCCTAGATAATCTATTGTATATATGACTAACCTTATAGTTAGAAAATCCTTTCTAATATCCAACCATGTTGGAAAGCTCCTAATAGATCTTTGAGCTTATGTTTATGAAATGTGTAAACATACTAGTACTTACGGAAGTTAATTATTGAAAAATTGCTATAGCTGTCTCTTATAGTTAAGTATCCTATTCTTTCTAATTTTTTCCCCAAATTACCACCAACAGTGGCCCACCTGTTTGCCCAGTTTTCTTCCAAGGAAGAACTGATTGGGATAATTGATTGTGGGGGCTGATAGAGAGGGTAGGGAGATGAGATCACTTAACTGATGTTTGGGAAAGAGGATGTAGGAGGTCTGTTTTGTTCTAGGATGAAGGTCCACTTGTAATAAATGAAACATAGCTGGGATGCATGGAGGACACTCTTTTTACAGACCCACCTCCCACCAGGGAATGGCAGATGTTCCATATGATCTATAGGCCTGCTGTGGCGACTCTAATACTGTGAAATGAATCTACAGCCTGGGATAGACATGGTGAACCAATATAAACAAATATATTATGATTGGACACATCATATTGGCTACATTAAAATAGTATTAAAAGAAATACAAGTGCAAACAACACCCAACTCTGGAAAAGTACCCGTTTTCTCACCAGTTGCATAATTGAAATGTGTCCAGACCTCACATGCTCTGGGAATTTCCCGAACCACTAATTTTGGAAGGGAATAGCTCTCATCCTGAACACTACTATCCCATGGGGACCCACGCCTTTACATAGTAGGAGATCTCACATCTGTTCCTCAACTCGCCAGCTCTAATAAAACGTGTTTATTTCAAGCTTTGCTGATGGCTAAAAAAAATCCTAATAACTATTGAAATGGAAATCAACAACTGTTCCAGGCCTCAATGAATGGATTTGGGGACTTAGTAACCTGGCATCCCTGGAACGTGTATTTAGCACAATGCCAGACAAAATGAATGTATTTGCAAGTATTTGGTCAGCTTTCATAGATGTGTGTACTCTATGGCTAAACAGACTCTCACACACACACAGAGTTAGTCTCTCAATGCTTCCTTTCTTCCTCTCTCTAGAATAACAAAAATACAAAAGCCATGGACATAATTTTACCTCCTCTATCTTCTCCCTTCCATTTTCTCTAGTATGCATCTGGGAACTGCCGCAGGACTATTGTACAGCACTACGGACAGCAAATTGTCTGTACCCTGTGCATTATTATTTAGAGCTGGTACAAGCAGCTTTAGAATTATACAGTACTGGAGGGAACAGCCCAGTGCTGAGGAAAGGGGTGAACAAAATAAACTAACACCTCTATAATTTGTACAGTAATTGTTATAAAATCCATTGGCAACCCAAAGGAAAACTTCAAACAATTTGTTTTACAATTTGCCTGGGATTTCATGTAACATGTTCTCACTCAGATGTGGCTGGCGAAGCCAAAAATGCACCTAAAAACGATATTGGTAATGGCATAAATGTAAAGCACCCTCAGGTCCTTGCCAAAAGTGTTATAAGTGCTTTTACATGAGAAATCTAAAGGACATTGAGGAGTATAATATTCTTAAAAACCATCCTTTCCTTCTTGTGCTCAGCATTTCCTAGCAGTCAAGTATAGTTGGTAGGTGTGTAGATGGCATCAGTCACTCTTGAGAGTGGCACATGCAAATTATAAAAAAAAAAAGAAACAGGATTAGTTTAGACAAGGTTCTTTGGGTGAATCTGATATCTTTTATTAGACCAACTTAAATAGTTGGAAAACAATTATTAAGCAAGCTTTCGTGTTCAAAAACCCTTCGTCAGGCTAAGGAAGTTTCAGCAGTTGGTGTGTGCTCTTCCTGATGGAATGAAAAGTAAAGGAGCCAGCGGCTGGGCTGGTATGCATACAAGACAGGTAGTCAGTGAAAATGTAGACTGAGGAGTCAATGGGTGAGAGACAGGCTGGGGGTGGGGAAGAGAAGGGGGATGAAAGTGGAGAGATACCTGGGGAGTCAGATGTCAGGCAGGTTATAATGTGTCATAAATCCAAAGTCTATATTTAGTCCATGATTTTTAGTATCCAGGAGGTTGATGAAGTGGAGCTCATAGGCTCGTCTCTGGGAAGTGGATCAGGACTGAGAGATTGGAGAGAGAGTGGCCCTCCTGTGAGAAATGTGCCCCCACCAGTAATTGGGTATTTCTGTCTTTGATGGATTTCCGGTGTGCATTCATTCTGGTGCGCAGTTGTTGTCTGGTCTCTCCTACATATTTTCCATCAGGGCATTTGGTGCATTG
>NW_005842698.1:615395-617312 GCF_000455745.1 Alligator sinensis
GCGATCTATCTCTCTGGAGGAGTGTCCTTGCTGGGTGAAAGCCTTTTTGAGATTGGTGAGGTGGCAATCCCGGGTGTTCTCTTCAGTGCAAATTCGGTGGTATCTGAGAGCCTGGCTGCATATCACAGCTTTTTTGGTGTGTTTAGGGTGATTGCTGGTTCTGTGCAGATACATATGTTGGTCTGTGGGTTTCTTGTATTAGTTTAAGTTTTCCAAGCAGGGCACAAGGCTTTTGCCCCAGGAAACAGCTAATGAGAAACCATATCCAAATCCCCAGGTTGTACAATACAAATGCTTTTCTTGTATTTGCATTATGCTTTCCTCTAAAATTTAGCAATAAGAGAATAGCTTAAGTAATACGATAAGAGAAAAAAAAATAAAAATGAAGGCAAAAAGAATCAGGTACCTGAGGAACAGCATAGCAATGGATATTCATTAAAATGAGTGGAGAAAATCCTGGGAAATGAAGGAAGTGATTCTTGTATCTTGGATTCAGGTGAATTAATGCTATTTTTTTCCTGTAAGAAAAGAAAAAGATAAAGATCTGGGAATAACATCTAGGTACATGAGAGGCAAATGGGAGAAATGATGAATCATGCCTAGAGGTATCATGTTACCCTGTCATCTGTTTACAGGTAACTTGTCTTTGTCTTGCATTAAAACTGAATCAGCATTTTGAACTTAAAAGTGAGAGATACGATCTTTTTCTCTTATGCATGCAATGTTATGAATAATGACTCAGAAACATCTTTCCTCCAAGCTCATCTGTCCATATTCAAAACTGAAATCTTGGGTAGAACTAATGGCTCTGGTTATGCAGACAGGCACCCCCAAGGGAATGAAGAGTGAAGACCAGGATATTAATGTGGCCTTAGCAAAGACTAATCCAAATCCTGCAGCTGACAGGGTTTAGAGTTACCAGTTTATTAGGGAAAGTACTTAAGCAAAATATTATTGAAATGGTTAAATAGCTCATTTAAAAGGTTTGCAGGCATAAAGAAATATGAAGAGCATCCGTACTGTGGCCAAAAAAGTAAATATAAAATACTAGGACTTTGAGTAGATTTGGGTTTGTGGGCTAAAGGTCATTAGGGTTTTCCCTAATAATCACAGGTCATTAATTTAAAGTAACTTGACTTCAGTGTGTAGAGATAGGGCATGACAGCCAGTTGTGCAGAGTCAAAGGACAAATGAATATCATGCAATGAATTATTCTTATGTTCAAGTTTCCAAAGTAAGGAGTCAAAGGCTAGGTACAAACATTCAAAAAGCCTGAGGCAGAATCAATTTAAGTTATGTGGATTTCTGTAAGCGGTGTAGTTTATATGGGTAGCAAACAGGACACACATTCACCCTTTGATGGGGATAGGGGAGCACAAAACTTAGACTGGGTTCTGCCATTTTTACACTAGTCTATACATGCTGAACTTCTGTTCTGTGATGGGTATCAACCGGTTTCTCATCACTTATACTGATATGAGTGTAATGTCTGTGTACCTGGCCAATGATTTCCACCTAAGTGTATATGCATTCATGCTTAATAGAAGCAAGTTCAGACTTGCCAATGCCAACTTGTTAAACAATTGTAGGAAGGCCAGTCCCCTTAAGATCTGGCAGATCCAGTGCCTGAAAACATGTTTAGATAATGGGAATTACCATTCCTCCCTTACTTCTACTCTGCAATTACAGTAGAGACAAAGGAGTCACATAGGTAGGAGTGAGAGTTGATTTTTTTTCCCATAACAAATTTAAAATTTAAGATGTGCCTAACTTAGAGAGTACTGACAAAGACAGATGAATGCATAAATGAAAGAGAGTGAAATCCTAAACTTTGCCAGTTCATGTCATAACCTTGCAGGCTGCTAGACTGATTTCTTCTTTTTTTTTTTTTGGGGGGGGGGGGGGGGGGGGTACAAA
>NW_005842698.1:617323-623827 GCF_000455745.1 Alligator sinensis
CTTCATATATAACACATGGCATTAAATCAAAATTCCTCAGGCTGGCAGAGATAAAGAGCCATGACAATGGAAAGCCGTAGTGGTGTTACATCTCATTCTTTATGATAACTTGAATTCATGCAGCCCTCTCATTATCCTTATTATTAATAATTTCATTCCAATAGCACATGGAAGTTGCCATCAAGAACCAGGGCCCAACTGTGGTAGGTGCTACACATATTATGCAAAGACACTGTACTCTTCCAGTCTAAGAACACATGAGATATACAGAAAACAGACATGGCCAAATACTGGGTGCCTCTACATGGGCAATTAATGTGCAATGATAAACTTCATAACTTATTGCTTCGGAGTGTTTTGCTCCCGCGTGCGCCTTTTGAATGTACACCTGAGAGCAAAAAACTCCAGAGCATATTCCAGGGTGGAAGGGGATCCCCTAGGCCCCCTGCCAGCCCAAGGCTGCTCCAACCATGCTCCATGTTCTGCGGGCAGGAGTAGGGAGGAAGGAGGGGGAGATGGCTGAGGCACAAAAGTGCTTCAGCATGGGGTCTACTTGTGCCTCAGCCAGTCACTTTATAGCATGTAGAGCCCAGTCAGAGGGTTTATATGCTCTCTCACCCTATGCCTGGCATCTTGGACAGCTTCCCAGACCCCTGGAAGGAATCATTCAGAAGGAGCTGAAGTAGCTTCTGTCCATTTTCTCAGTGTGCCTTGCACCTTTGTGTATGTATAATCTATGGTTTGCTCCATCTACCTTGGATGCGATATTAGTGCATGACAGCAAAAGCTGCATCAGGCTATAAATGCTCTTGAGCTGTTAAAATTTGTTTTGTAAATAAGCAATGAAAAATCCAAGGAAAAATTTTGCTCTCTATTTCACACAGTCAAATTTCACCACTGATAATATTGATAGGCTTGATGCTGCAAGGTACTGATCAACCTCTGGGAAGTAGCAAGCACCTTCCCTGCTGAGAGACTTTAATTGGAGTGGCCAGCACCTTTACCACCTTGCAGGATTGAGCCATGTGCTTCAGGACTCCTGCTGATTTCTGTCATCAGAGCAATTGGTTTTGAAAATATACAAGGAAAAACTATCCAGCTGGCGCCAGTAGGAGTCCTGAGCTGGAACAGAGAGCAGAATGTCAGAGTTAAAAATCCACTCCAGATCTGAGTATAGAATTTCACTCTACTTATGCAAATAATGCTGGAGCCATAATGTTCCCAAGATAGTGAAGGTAATGCATATTATTAATTATGTTTATTACAATATAGCCTAAGAGCCAGCCAAGACTGGGGGCCATTGTTCTAGGTACGAACACAGAGTTGTTCATGGTCTCTGTCCCAAAGTGCTTACAATTAAGTAGGCAAGACAGATGCAAGGAGAGGAAAGGGACACAGCACTCCAGCACAGCGAAGAAAGAGCAAGCAAATGGCATGTGAGTTCTACCCCGGAGAGAAGGAAGCAAGGGAAACATGGCGAGGGAGGAGAGGTGCAGAGACTATGGGGTGGAGAGCATACTGGAGCAAACTGACACACAGCACAGAGAAGAGATGGTCCAGCCAAAATTGTACTGCATCTCTAACTGTCCAAAGGCCTTTGGTGACTTGTACAGCTGCTTCATCTGACTGGCTTATCTCTGAAAAACTTCCCCAAAGCCATGTGGGAGGGACGGTCCATCTGGGTCTTGTACCTTCTATGGTGCTGGGGTTCTGCCTTATATATAGTCCTGGGACCAGGAAGGTGAAAGCAAGAGAGCTGGCTGCAGTTGGACTCCATTTTTCCTACTGCTGTAAGTGTAGCAGCACCTGCTTTGGCTGCTTTTGCAGCTATTCCTACATGTTGGAGTCTCAGGGGGTGCTTGTACATGTGACAAGATTTTAGTTGCATTTTATGCCCCCTAAATTGAAACTTGAGGTTTTAATTGATATGGTGGGTTTTATTTTTCTGTCACTGCATATGTGTTATTGTCCTGGCAGCTACAGTTGCCTGCTGAAAGCAGAAGGCAAGAGGCTTGATCTTTTTTTCTTTCCTTTAAGCAGAGCCTGCCCATCTCTCCCATAGCCAGGGAGGCATTAATCTATGCCATTCATTTACCATCTTGCCACTGGCCATGGGAGTGGTGGACAAACTCTACATAAAAATAGGAATGGCCCTCACCGCTTCTGTCTTCAGCAGGCTCCTGTGGTCAGCAGAACACCTGGGGCCACCCGGGCTGGCTTGCCCCTGGGGCAATGCGGGAAGATGGCAGGAGGATGGCTGGGTGTGCTGGTGGCCAGAGAAGGTGGCAGGGACGGTGCATGGAGTGCTGGAAGTCCAGGTGGTCTTGGGGAAGCTAGCAGCCTGCCTGGGCAGCCCCATGCCCTATGCACCATCCCTGCTGCCTTTGGCCACCAGCACACTCTCCTGCCACCTCCCCATGCTGCCCCAGGGGCAAGCCAGCCGATTTCCAGGTGGTCCCAGGCATCCTGCTGGCCACAGAAGCAGTGAAGGGCTCAATCCTTTTTTTCTGCAGTGCCTGCTTGCCTCCCCCATGGCCAGGGAGGGAGCTGACTAGTGGCTCCAATATTTCAAGTTGCAACATTACAAACTTAACTACATCAGGATGTAGTTTAGTTTGCAACAATTCAAACTAATTTAAAATCCCCAAAACTCGCATATGTGTAATGTGTGATGCCATTAAGCCACACAAAGGGAAACTTTTGTCACATGTACAAGTGCCCTGGGGGGCCCTTCTCTGCCATTGGTGACTCTGGCAAATATTGGCTGTATACCATAATTTCACAGTTGGTAGGGTCAGAAGAGACCTAAGCAGATCATCTAGTCCGACGCCCTGCCATGGCAGGAAAGGATGCTGGGGTCAAATCACCCCAGCTAGGTGGTTGTCTAGCCTTCTTTTGAGGACCCCCAGGGTAGGGGTGAGCACCACTTCCCTTGGAAGTTGGTTCCAGATCCTAGCCGCCCTGACAGTGAAGTAGTGCCTCCTGATACCTAGCCTGAATCGACTCTCTGTCAACTTACGGCCATTGTTCCTTGTTACCCCTGGTAGTGCTTGGGGGAACAGGGACTCTCCCACTGCCTCCTGATCCCCCTCAGCAAGTTTATAGATGGCCACCAGATCCCCTCTCAGCCTTCTTATGTGGAGGCTGAACAGGTTCAGGTCCCGTAGCCTCTCCTCATAGGGCCTGCCCTGCTGCCCCCTAATCATGCGAGTGGTCTTCCTCTGGACCCTCTTGATACTGTCCACATCCCTGCTGAAGTGCAGCGCCCAGAAATGGACACAGTACTCCAACTGCAGCCTGACCAATGTTGCATAGATGATGCATCTACGCAGTTAGCCTTCCTGACCACGTCCCCACATTGGCGGCCCCTGTTCACTTTGGAATCAATAGTGATTCCAAGATCCTTCTCTGCCTCTGTGCTGATGAGAAGGGAGTTCCCCAGCCTGTAGGTATGCTGCTGGTTCCTCCTCCCCAGGTGCAATACTTTGCATTTATCCGTATTTAAACCCATCCTGTTCTCATCCGCCCACCTCTGCAACCTGTCGAGATCTAGTTGTAACCTGTCCATCTCTTCTAGCATTCCCACTTCTCCCCACATCTTAGTGTCATCTGCGAACTTGAACAAGGTGCTTTTCACCCCCTTGTCCAAATCGCTGATGAAGATATTGAACAGTGCAGGCCCGAGGACTGAGCCCTGGGGAACCCCACTGCCCATATCTTTCCAGGGTGAAAATGACTCCTCCACCACCACTCTCTGGGTGCGGCCCTCCAGCCAATTTGTGACCCATCTGACTGTGTAGGGTTTGACACCACAGACTCCTAATTTTTTAATGAGGATGGGGTGAGATACAGTGTCGAAGGCCTTCCTAAAGTCCAGGAAGACTATGTCCACCGCGACACCTGCGTCCCAGGCATTTGTGACCTGGTCATAGAAGGCCACGAGGTTGGTCTGACAGGAACTGCCTCTAATGAACCCATGTTGGTTGCCCCTAAGCATAAACCAAATTACCAATGAGGTAATTTCATTGCGTCAGAGATTAATGTTGCCTAGTATGTTTAAGGATTTTTTTTTAAAGAAAAAACTGCTCATGAAAACAAGAGCTGGCCTGAGACATTATTTACTGCCTGATCAAATATTTTCTAGATGCTGATTGGTTCAAAAACCCCTTCCTTTTCCATCTGCTTCCCAACTCCAAAAATGCCTGCATTTTCTTCCATCTCAATGACTCTATGATATCCTGCCCACCTTCCTTTTCTTTCCCACATAGGCTGGTACTGCTCCTTACCAAAATTTTCCAGTATGTTCTTTGCTCCTTGAAATGTTCCTGAAAAATTCAAGATCTGGACCTGTAGTTTTGGACTGAATAAATTATAGACCAGCCCCATTGCATTTTGGGAGAAGAACACATAACCATTAATGGCTTTGCACCAGATTATATTTTTTATAGCAATGGTGTAAATCCAGAAAGACTCCAAGAAGTCAGGGTTGTAACTCTGGAGTTACTCCCAGATAATTTAAAGAAGAATTTAGTCTGCTGAATTTTCACTGTGCTGAGAAAGCCAAGGAAAGTCTTGCATTTCAGAAGTTTCAGTTTCTTGAAAGGACATGTACTGCCATGATTTCTGTGGCTGAATACCAATTATCCTGAATACTCTTGCAGACTTGCTGGGTTCCTGAAACTGGTTTTTATTCCTATATTGTTTTAACTTGTAGAGTAAGTAATCAGGATGGATGAACCTGCCTCCTTCTGTTTTCTCAGTCCCTCACTGTTTTCACTTTGCCCTCTCTCTGAGCCATTTTCACTTTTCATTAGAGTTTCTCCACTCTCTGTCCTTGGTGAAATATAAATGCATTAATTCTCAGTCACAGTCAAACTTTCTAAACTACAGTGTTCAAGTGGGTTCAAGAATAGGCATGACCTTGCTAATCCCTACTGAGTAATAGAACAGCATTTGTTACCTATGAGAATTTGGACATAAGAAAATGTGTGAGAACTCTTCTTGAGTAGATTTTCCATATGAGAGAACATATAACCTGTTTGATTATATTGGGGATGGATGCTGTGAATTCTCGACTGCCCTCAGTAACCTGCCATTCACCAAAGTCCCAGATTTGATTTGGACAAGTCTGTGTCTGTAATGGGACGGATAAGACAGATGAATGTGAGGAAATAGTTGAAAGGTTCAGCTTCCACTAGAATAAATCTGAATAGCCTTGAGCTGACAGATGTAAAAGGGCAATTGTTTAACAACTTCCTTTCTGTCAAAAGACAATATTACCAGCCCCCATAAAATACAATACACCATAAGATATAAGCACAATGAAAATATGTTTAGTAAATCACACTGCTATGGATAAAATATTTGGATATTTGGCCATGTTTTCTCGACTCTAGTATTCTAACAGATTAGAAACATTGGCTAGATCTCAAGTTAGAAATGTTTTGGTTAATTTAACTTTCTGTTCCTATTACCCCTTACAGAGGCAACCCTGTGGCTTCTGTGGCTTGGGAACTACTGGCAGGTACCTGGCCCATGGGCACCTGGCATTTTTTCACCAGGAGCTACAGGGCATGGCCCATGGGCACTTGGCATCCTGCTTTTTTCACCAGGAGCTTCAGAGTCACAGAGTAATGTGATGAGGGGGAGGGGAGTGAGCACTGAGCATCCAAGCTAGGCAGATGCCCCTGACAGCTTCAGAACCAGGTCTGGTGTGGCCAGCTCCCTCTGTGTAGCAGGTAGAGGACAGTGAAAATGTCCAGCCCAGGGCAAAGGCATTGTCAGAATCATGCGGTGTCTTCTCTGAGCCCCTGGAAAGTTTGAGTTTGTTGGGGGTGACCTGACCAATGGAGTTTCAGTTACTCTGGAGTAGGGGCCACACCCAGCTGAAATGAAAGAGAGGCATGTGCCAAACCCATATCTTTGTACTTCCTCTTTTTCTTCCAGCCATCTATTCTTCCAGGCTTTCTGCCACTTTTACAGCCTTCTATCCATCCCCTCACAGCTAGACTCTCACCCACTGATGGATACCAAGAACCCAGGGGCACTGCCATTGACCATGGATGACCCAACTCTTCTGTCAGCTAAACCTGGGCCACAACTAGAAGTAGGGGGATGAGGGATCTTATTGTCATCTGGAGCAAGGAAGAGATCCAGTGCCAGCTCCAGAAGGCACAACACAATAGGGATGTCTTCACATGCATCACCCAGCAGATACAATCGTGGGGCCATAACACGGACTGTTCGCAGTGCCGTGCCAAGATCAAGATGACAAGTAGTCAGTATCACCGTGTGATTGACTCCAACAAGAGGTCTGGGGGGGCCAGAGGCAGACCATGCCCTTTTACAAGCAGCTGTCCTGCTTCTTTGCCAAGGACAGGACTGACAACATCCAGCACATGTATGGCACAATGGGGGTGTGGGAGGAGTCGCCAGCAGGGAACCCTTCATAGGAGGAGGAGGTGCAGAGAGGCTCCTGGTGAGAAAACCAGGTGTCTAGAAGCA
>NW_005842698.1:624441-626440 GCF_000455745.1 Alligator sinensis
GTCTGACACATTGCTGCTGGTACCTGCATCATTACAGGATGTGGGAGCCAAGGAGCTACAGGGTCCAGGAGTACAACATAGAATGCTTTATTAAACATCTGTACCAGATCCTGTCATCAGTAGGTCAGATTCTGCCAACATCCCATCGCGCTTTGTGGCACCCTGCTCACCCCACCTCACAGGGCAGTTCTCTAGCCTTAGCCAGAGCTTGTCTGCTTTACCCAAGTGCCAGGCTGGCCTGGCCCCTGGGCTGTCACTGATGAAAGTCAGCAAAGCCTCTGTCCCCAGTCCTATGTCCTCCTTCCAGCCAGTTGCGAACTTTAGGCAGGTGGAGGTGGGGAGGGGAGGGGAGGGAAAGGACTGGAAGTGTACTCTAGAACATGTCACCTATGGCTGAGAGCATGTAGCATGACACGCAGGAGGGTGAGGAGAGCTTTGACACCACAGACATTAGGACCAAGACCTGGAGTCCAGGCACGTGCCCTCAACCTCATGAGAGCCCCCCTACCCCAGGTCTCAACCCCATAGACCATGCCTGAGTTTGCAGGCCCAGGACATTGTTCCCCACACAGGTGCTGTGGCAGGCCAGTAGGGGGCGCTCCTGAGTTGAGCCACCCACCTCGCTGCACCCAATCACCTTCCAAGCTCCGAGTGCCTCCCTGGGGGCGCCTCACGTCTGGCCGACCCCCTTCCTGGAGCACACCCGCTTGCCTGGGGGCAACACTGCCACCACCCAGGGATGGGCTTGATTTTGGCTCTGTGCACCCTGAGAAACAGGCCTAGTAGCCCTCAAAGGTACTTGATTCACTTCAAGAACTTGGGATGCTTCCCTCAGTCGGAAGCACAAATAGTGGTCTCCGTTAGTCAGCCGAACAAAGGGGACCCCAAGGCATAATCTAGACCCACTCCCAATAAGTGTCCCATGCTAGGTACAAAGGAGAACTTTATTGATTACAAGGGGTAGGGTTGGAATAGGGTACAGGGTAGAGCAATATCAGAGAAATCCCATAGAGCCAACTGGCATGGCTGGGTAGTCTTTGATCACACATCTGAGTTACTGCAAACTGTATATCTAGTTAGATCTCAGGTAGCTGATGCACAAGTATCATCCAGAGGCAGGTGGAGATTTCCTCTGGAGGTAGGCAGTTCCTTGATCATGAGTTTTGAGAGAAAGAGCAAGTTTCAGATGGCAAGTGTCAGATGTTCCAGCTCTTCTCTCTCTCTCTCTCTGAGTCTTCCTCATGGCTTCTGCCCCCTCCTCCTGGGCAGTCCTTAACTTATATAGCCTTTATGAATCCATTTACCTGGTCCAATGGAGGCCAGCACCTGTTGGCCATCAGCCAACCAATTTGAAATGCATCACTAGTTGCTGGGCAGATTGGCAGTTCCTAGCTCTCCCGGGAACCCAAGCCCCTCATCCAGGTATGTGATGCCAGTCACGTAGGCAAAGAGAGCAGGTTCCCCCGCTCCCTCAGGAATATATTCAACTCAGGTTACCTAAAGAGATAGGGTAAGGTATGTACCCTCTGCAGGGCCCATCTTAACCAAATTGTCACAGAGCAGAGTTTTTGGGGAGAAACAGAGGTGGCCTTCTGCCACAAGAGCCATGGTTGTTCTGGACCCACTCCTCTGACACCTTGCTGATGCACAGAGCATGTACCAACCCTTTCACCAGTGCAGCAGCTGCTGCACAAGCAGAACCCTCATGATAGATGCATGGCCCTCCTCCAACTTCTCCTGATGACTCAGGCCCTGAGTGAGGACACTTTGCAGCCCAGGATTCATAAATGTTTGGGTCAGAAGGGATCTTAACAGATCATCGAGTCTGACCCCCTGCCCTGGGCAGGAAAGAGCACTGGGGTCAGATGGTCCCAGCCAGGTACATGTCTAGCTTCCTCTTAAACAAGGGATATGTAGGGATTTCAGATATGTAGGGAGTTGGAAAAAAAGCAAGGGTAACATTGGACCCCCGCTGAACCAAATGGGACAGCTGATAAAT
>NW_005842698.1:626913-628847 GCF_000455745.1 Alligator sinensis
AGCTGATAACTGACACCCAGGAAAAGGCCAACCAGCTTAATGGGTACTTCGTGTCAGTCTTTCATCAGTCCAATGAGACCGACCGGTTTAGCAAGATACGGGCTGGCCAGGGTAAGGACATATTTATACCCAGCATCGGTGTTGATCTAGTAAAGGATCACCTTGAGAATCGGTACCCCTTCAAGTCAGCTGGTCCTGACTACACCCTAGGGTACTCAAGGAGCTGGCAGGTGTCATATCCCAACCATTGGCAAAAAAATTCAAAAATTTGTGGTGCTCAGGTGAAGTACTTGAAGACTGGAAGAAGGCCAATGTGGTACCCATCTTCAAGGAAGGGCGGAAAGTAGATCCCGGGAATTACAGGCCAGTCAGCTTGACCCCAATCCTTGGTAAGATTCTCGAGAAAATTATCAAGGAGACTCTTCTGGATAAACTGGCTGAGGGCAACATCCTGAGGGATAGCCAGCATGGGTTTGTCATGGGTAGGTCTTGCCTGACCAATGTCATCTCCTTCTATGACCAGGTGACATATCACCTGGACAAGGGAGAAGAGATTGATGTCATATACCTGGACTTTAAAAAAGCTTTTGATCTGGTGTCCCATGACCTCCTCATAGAAAAATTGGCCAACTGTGGCCTCGGCTACACCACAGTCCAATGGCTGGGAAATTGGCTCCAAGGTCGGACCCAGAGAGTAGTGGTTGATGGCAGTGAGTCATTATGGCACTCCATGACCAGTAGTGTCCCCCAAGGCTCTGTTCTTCAATGTCTTTATCAACGATGTGGACATTGGTGTCAGAAGGGCACTGGCTAAGTTTGCTGAGCATCCACACCTGAGGACAGGCTAGTGATCCAGGCTGACTTGGATAAGCTTAGTGAGTGGGCGGACACAAACCTGATCACATTCAATACCAATAAATGCAAGGTACTCCACCTTGGGGAAAAAAACCCGCAGCATACTTGTAGGCTCAGCAGTGCTACGCTTGCTAGTACCACTGCTGAAAGGGACTTGGGGGTCATGACTGACCACAAGATGAACATGAGCCACCAATGCAATGTCGCAGATGGTAAAGCAAACAAAACCCTGGCTTGCATCTATAGATGCTTCTCAAGTAAATCTCAGGATGTCATCCTCCTGCTGTACTCGGCCTTGGTGAGGCCACAGCTGGAGTACTGCATCCAGTTCTGGGCTCTGCAATTTAAGAAGGATGTCAAGAAGCTTGAGAGAGTTCAGAGAAGAGCCACGCGCATGATCAGAGGGCAAGAGAATAGGCCCTATGAGGAGAGGCTGAGAGCCATGAGGCTCTTTAGCCTGGAAAAGTGCAGGCTCAGGGGGGACCTGGTGGCTGCCTATATGTACATGAGGGGTGTACATCAGGATCTGGGAGAACACCTGTTCACCAGAGCGCTCCAAGGAAAAACAAGGACCAATGGTCATAAATTCCTACAAGACCATTTTAGGCTGGACATAAGAAAAATTTTCTTTACTGTCTGAGCCCCCAGGACCTGGAATAGACTCCCTCCAGATGTAGTGCAGGCACCTATTCTGGACTTATTCAAGAAACGCTTGGATGCTTTTCTTGCTAGGTCCTTTGACCCCAGCTGACTTTCTGCCCCTGGAGCAGGGGGCTGGACTTGATGATCTTCAAGGTCCCTTCCAGCCCTATGTCATATTGAATGAAATAGTTTGAATGTTTGTAAAGGTTGCCCATTAGCCAGTTTCAGGAATAAGATAGGATTTATCTCCTTATCTAGCTCATTGTTTTGGGTCTACGTGAAAAATGTCCTGACTTCGCTTAATTTAAATTGTATCTTTAGAAGTCTTTTACAAAGAAAGCAAATATCCTGAGTTCCGAGACATCAAAGCCTAGGGCCTTTTAACCAAATTGGTAAGAAAAGGTATTTACAGTGATATGGAAGAAGTCTCCCCAAGA